>NW_027417595.1:0-88822 GCF_009905375.1 Apium graveolens | reverse complement strand
GCAGGTCCTTCAGGACATGCTCCTCAACAGACTATTCTCAAGTCTGAACTGGTTAAGAAGTTTGTTACCGGAGAAGCACCAGTACCTTGGAGTGAAACTCCTGCAGGACAGGAGTGGACTAAGGAATGGAACTCAGTTTCATGTGTTCCAACTGAAAAGCATCTTGATGAGCACTTGACTAAAGCTGATGAAATGTTAAATTCTGATGATTTCAAAACCCATCTTAGAGTCACTGCATTGAGTACTAAACACCTACAAGGTCTTCACTCAACTACTCATGCAGAGCTACACAAGATTCAGGAAGAATTTATCAAACAGGAACAAGTTTGGAAAATTGATAAGAAAAAGTTCTTCCAACCTACCTTTGACAGGATTGCTTATATTGAGAAGACTCAAGATCATCAACAAGCTCAGATTGATGATATTCTGAAAAATCAAGCTTCTCAGTAATCACAACTGACTGAAATCCAATCCTCAGTGGAATTGCTTATCTCTCTTCTACTACCTGCTGATGCCAAAAAGGGGGAGAAAGTAATTAAGTCCAAATGTAAGACAGACAAGACACTGACAGGGAAGGATGATGAAAAAGATGATCAAGGAAACCCTGGAATGGGTAGAGGTCATAGTCAAGGTAAAAGATTCACATCAAGAAAAGCTGAAATCACAAGTCACAAGACAAGTTCTGATACTGGGAAAAGAATAAGTTCTGCTGCTGGTAAAAGGATAAGTTCTGATGAACTTTTAGATCTTGATGAGGAAATGTCAAGACAGTTATTTCTTCAGGAAAATCCAGGAATGGACTTGGAAAGTTTAATGGAAGAAGAAGCCAAACTTAAATCAGAGAAAGTCACATCTAAATCTGAAGCTTCTGGTAAAAAGCCACTTCCAAAATTCAAAGGCATTGTGATCAAAGAAAGGATATATACTGAAGCAACATTTGCTAGATCACAACCGCAGATAGATCCAATATCCAAGGGTAAAGAAAAGGTTGGTGAACCTATCAAGGTTTATGTGCTTCCAGAGGATGAAGAAATTACTGATGAAAAGGATAATCTTGCTCTGACTTCAAGAAAAATTCTTAAAATAACCTCTGACATGGCTCAAGTTGTTCAGAGTCAAGAAATTGTAAGTTCTGATATTCAGAAGAAGCAAGTAACCTCTGACATAGCTCAAGTTAACTTGATATCAGAAGATAGACCAAAGACAATCCTACCAGGATTCACTAAAGCAAAACAGACTCAACCTTTGAAGACTACTGCAAGTGGTTTTGAAGCTAGAGTAGTTACTGGAAAGGAAGCAAGAGATAAAACTGGATTGGGAAGTGCTGATGAAAGAAGAATACATAACACTACCAATGATCCAACTTCCTTGAGTGAACCAGGTATTGGACCAACTCCTGAGAGATTGTATCAACTGGAATCTGTACAGATGGTTTACCATACCTACTTGAAAGAATACATCTTGTTGTATTTCATGACAGATGGTAGGGTTTATCATATAAGACAAAATGCCATTCCATTGAAGTATTTTGAAGAATTGGAGCATGTACTATTCTTACTTCAAGTGGATGACAGAATAACAGGAACTGCTACAAACTATTTGAAAGAACAGATTCAGAGACAGAAAAGGCTTATTCTGTTAAGTCTGATAGCACATACGTTCCAAAGTACAGAGATCACAATGGTGATATAGTTGTAATGAAGCCCAACACTGCTAAGATTATAACTACCTTTCTGGGGTACAGGGCTGTTGAATTCAATCTTGAGTCTGATAAAGCTTATTTGATCAGACTGGATCAGGATATAAGAAAAGCAAAGATCAATGATCTCAGAGCTGCAATCTTTCAAATTGGTGAAGATACTGCAGAGCTTAAAGATGTCAAAAGGAGAATGATTGATGAACTCAGATATGGTGAGAAATGTTTGTTGAAGAACTATCTCAGAACAACTCCTGACATCAGAGAGATCAGATGATGAAGCCAAGTCGAAGATCTACAACTGCTTAAATTCTGATATTTGTACAGACTGAAGTTGTTATCAGAAGTTGAATATTGGTAAAGCTTTAAGGACTGTAAGTTGTAGTTATCTAGTCTAATTCTCATGCATTTGTACTTAATGTTTTTGACATCATCAAATATCTGTTAAACTTGTATATTATGCTAATTTACAAGTTGGGGGAGATTGTTAGATATATTTTATAATGTCATGGCTAATATAATTTATGTTTAGATTTCAGATCTTACTTAACAGGACAAATCAGTACTTAACCGTTGATCAGTACTTATACTGGAAGTCAGGACTTAAGGATATCAGTACTTATATTATCAGGAGATAATCATCAGAAGTTAGATATCAGAACTTAAGTGCTGAAGGACGATCAGATAAGGACAGTAGCTGATTAAAGGAAAGAAGATCAAGATAAACATAAGAAGAGATATGCATGAAGAAGGAGTTCCGTGAAGAATGGAATACTTGGAAGAAAAGATATCTGATTGATATATTTTAGGAAGCAGAATTATATTCCATATCAATTAGCGATTATCTTGTAACTGTGTAGTATATAAACAGAGACATAGGGTTTACACTATAAGTGTTATCATATTCGAGAAGATTATTTATTGTAACCCTAGGAGCTCTCGTGATATTTGTTCATCACTGAGAGGTAACAGTTCCATACTGTAACAGAGTTTATTGTTTCAATAAAGTTTGTTTTCTGTTACTTAAGATATTAAAGTTCGATTTGATTGTATTATACACTGTATTCACACCCTCTACAGTGTGTGTGACCTAACAAATCAAACTGTTTAAAGTAACAACAATGATCCATAACACTCCTCGTGTACCCATTCTTCATCATAAAGCTGTCAAACTTTAAGTACCATTGTCTCGGTGCTTGCTTTAAACCATACAAGCTTTTTATAAGCTTGCAAACAAGGTTTTCTTTCCCAGCTACCTGAAATCCCTCTGGCTGAACCATGTAGATGTCTTCCTCAAGATCACCATGTAAGAACGCAGTCTTAACATCTAGTTGCTCTAGATGTAACTCCTCTGCAGCCACAATACTTAGTGTTAGATATAGTTGATAATGTCCTGGCTAATATGATTTATGTTTAGTTTTCAGATCTTACTCAAACAGGATAAATCAGTACTTACTGGAAGTCAGGACTTAAGGATATCGGTACTTATATTATCAGAAGATAATCATCAGAAGATGGATATCAGAACTTAAGTACTGAACGACGTTCAGATAAGGACAGCAGCTGATTAAAGGAAAGAAGATCGAGACAAACATAAGAAGAGATATGCATGAAGAAGGAATTTTATGAAGAATATAATACTTGGAAGAAAAGATATCTAATTGATATATTTTAGGAAGCAGAATTATATTCCAAATCAATTAGCGATTATCTTGTAACTGTGTAGTATATAAACACAGACATAGGGTTTACACTAAAAGTGTTATCATATTCGAGAAGATTATTCATTGTAACCCTAACAGCTCTCGTGATATTTGTTCATCACTGAGAGGTAACAGTTCCATACTGTAACAGAGTTTATTGTTTCAATAAAGTTTGTTTTCTGTTACTTGAGTTATTAAAGTTCGATTTGATTGTACTTTACTCTGTATTCACCCCCTCTACAGTGTGTGTGTGACCTAACAAGTGGTATCAGAGCCTATCTATTAACGCACAAACAATTTAAGATCCAAACACAATCATGTCTGACATAGAAACTCCAACTAAGTCTACCAAAACTGAAGAACCTCCAAAGATACAAATTCAAAGTCGGTATGAGACTATCAGAGTTCCCATACTGAGACCATCTGAATATGCCATATGGAAGGTGAGGATGACCATGTTTCTGGAAGCCACAGATCCAGAATATCTTGACAGAATCAAGGAAGGACCTCACAAAACAACCAAGCTCGCAGTTGCAGTTGCAGGTGAAGCAGCAAAGACTGTACCAAAGGAGAAGAGTGATTATACTATTGAAGACGTCGCATCAATTGCTAAGGATGCTAAGGTACGACACTTACTGCATAGTGTCATTGATAATGTAATGTCAAACAGGGTAATTAACTGCAAGACTGCAAATGAGATATGGGATGCTCTGGAAATAAGGTGTCAGGGAACTGATACAATTAAAAAGAACAGGAAGACAATACTCACTCAAGAGTATGAACACTTTGACTCAAAGGCTAATGAGTCATTGACTGATTTATATGATAGATTTGTCAAACTTTTGAATGATTTGTCACTGGTTAATAAGGAGTATGATCTTGAAGACTCAAACCTTAAATTCCTGTTGGCTCTTCCTGAATGCTGGGATTTGAAGGCAACAACAATAAGAGACAACTACAATCTTGATGAAACAACTCTTGATGAAATTTATGGAATGCTCAAGACTCATGAACTTGAGATGGAACAAAGAAGCAAGAGAAATGAGGAAAGTCAAGGACAGTTGCTCTTAAGGCTGAAGAAGAATCCCCCAAGGCAGCTACCTCAAGGAAAGACAAGGGTAAAGCTCTTTTCACAAAGTCTGATACTGAGTCATCAAGTTCTGAAAGTGATGATGACTCTGATTCTGAAAGCTTGCCTGAGACTGATGCTGATGAGGAGATGATGAAGCTGTGTGCTCTTATGGTGTAAGGGATCACAAAGATTGCATACAGGAAGTTTTGGAAGCTAAAAAAGTTTTCCAGGAAAGGCACAAGTTCTGATAAGAAGAATTTCAGAAGATCTGAGGGCAGAGGAGGAAAGTCTGATAGAGGAGATTATACCAATGTCAAATGCTATAACTGTGGTGAGAAAAGCCACATATCTCCTGATTGCAAGAAAGTGAAGGGTGACAAAGGCAAGGCTCTTGTCACAAAGAAGAAAAGCTGGATAGACACCTCAGACTCTGAAAGTGAGGAGAATTATGCTTTGATGGCAAATGCTGATAAAGAAAGTGCTGAAAGCAGTTCTGAAGCTGCTGAATCAAAGGTACCTCAGACTACTTATGCTTTTCATACTGATGATATTAATGAGTTGAGAAGATATCTTAAAACCATGTTTGTTAGTTATAGAGATCAAAATTTAACATATAAAAGATTAACTTCTGAAAATCTTGCTTTTAAGAAAAGAAATGATTTATTAGAAAAAGAGTTAGTTATGTTCCATCAAACTCAGAAGGATAGAGATGATGCTTTTTATGTTAGGGATGAAGTGCTAAAAATGAATGAATCTCTAAAAACTGAGTTAGAAAAGGAAAGAGAGATTATCATGACTTGGACTAACTCTGGCAGAACAACTCGAAATTTGCTAAGTAGTGAAAATTGGAAAGAGGGCTTAGGTTATGGAGAGGATAAGAATGATAAAGGAACTGTAGAAATTAAGCATGTTGTTAAGCAAAAGCCAAAGTTAAAACCTGTTAAGTTTGTAACTGTAAAGTCTGATAATGAGAAATCAGAAGTTAAAGAGGGATTAACTTCTAACAAACTTAAACATGAAAAGACAGCTGAAGTAAACATAGGTTTAATGACTAAGAAGCAGCTTAAGCATAAGCTCAAAGATGTTAAGAACGCAAACAAGGTAAAATCACCTAGGAAAAATAGGAATGGAAAGGAAGGTGTGAATAAAAGCAATGATAATAAGCCTGTTCCTAAAGCTACTAGGAAAACGTGCCATAACTGTGGAAGTTCTAACCATCTGGCCTCTTTTTGCAGGAAGAATAAGAACATAAACTCCTTACCTTCAAAGTCACGAGTTAAGAGTCAGTCTGTTAGATATAAGCCACAAAATCCTTGTTTTCATTGTGGTAGTTTATGGCATTCCATTTATACTTGTAAGGAATATCATAGTTTGTACTATGATTATTATCAAATAAAACCTTCTTTAAACAAAGTTTCCATTGTTCCTTCTAGTGTATATTCTGATTCAAAGTCTGATAGTGTAAATTCTGATAAGAAAACTGTTAACATAAACTCTGATGCTAAATCCGCTGCAAATGTTAACAAACTTGATAAGGCCAAAGGATCCAAGCAAGTCTGGGTCCTTAAAACTAATAATTAGTGGTCTTTGTGATTGCAAGACAATAGGAAAAACATCCTGGTTCTGGACAGTGGATGTTCAGGACATATGACTGGAAATAAAGCCCTGCTATCAGACTTTGTGGAGAAAGCTGGCCCATGTGTTTCTTATGGAGATGGCAACGTTGGAAAAACTTTGATATGGCAATATCAATCTTGGGAATGTCATCATTAAAGAAGTAGCTCTGGTCTCAGGACTTAAACACAATCTGCTGAGTATAAGTCAAATCTGTGACAGAGGTTATCATGTTGATTTCTTTGAAGAACACTGTGAAGTTGTGAGTAAATCTAAAGGCAAAGTTGTTCTGAAAGGATACATGTGTGGTAACATTTATGAAGCTAAGCTTTCCACAAGTACTGATGGTTCTGCAATCTGTCTGATGAGTAGAGCATCAATTGAAGAAAGCTGGAATTGGCACAAGAAACTCTCTCATTTAAATTTCAACAATATAAATGAGTTGGTCAAGAAAGATCTTGTGAGAGGACTGCCAAAGTCAGTATTTGCTCCTGATGGCCTTTGTGATTCTTGTCAGAAGGCTAAACAAAGAAAATCCCCATTCAAGAGCAAGACTGAATCATCAATTCTTGAGCCTTATCACCTACTACATGTTGATCTATTTGGTCCAGTAAATGTCATGTCTATTGCAAAGAAGAAATACGCTATGGTCATAGTGGATGAGTTCACCAGATATACATGGGTGTATTTCTTGCACACAAAAAGTAAAACTGCATCTATCTTGATTGATCATGTCAAACAACTGGATAAATTGGTCAAAGATTCTGTGAAGACAATAAGGAGTGATAATGGCACTGAGTTCAAGAATTTGATAATGGAAGAGTTCTGCAAAAACCATGAAATTAAGCAGGAATACTCTGCTCCTGAAACTCCACAGCAAAATGGAGTTGTTGAAAGGAAGAATAAAACTTTCATTGAAGCTGCACGTATAATGCTTGAAGAAGCAAAGCTTCCAACCTATTTCTGGGCTGAAGCTGTGCAGACTGCTTGTTTTACTCAGAATGCAACACTCATTAACAAGCAAGGAAAGACACCATATGAGATGGTAAAGAAAAAGAAGCCAAATCTGAAGTATTTTCATGTACTTGGATGCAAGTGTTTTGTTCTTAAGATTCATCCTAAACAGCTATCTAAATTTGAAGGAATCTTTGTTGGATATCCACTTTCCACAAAAGCCTTCAGAGTCTATAACTTGAGAACAAGAGTGGTCATGGAATCTATCAATGTCTCTTTTGATGATAAGAAGATTACTGAACTTGAAGATTTTATTGATCATGATCAGCTGAGATTTGAAAATGAAGACTCAAATTCTAATACTGAAAATCCTGACAATATAAGTCTTGATACTGCAAACTCTGATGGATTAAACTCTGATGTTATTGAAACTGTGGTGACTTCACCAAAGGAAGATGCACCTATGCAGGGGGAGCATACTCAAGATATTACCACATCTCAAGAAGCATCAGAACATACATCTGGCTCTTCAAGTTCTGATTCGTCAAGTTCTGATAAGCCAAGTTCTGATAGTTCTGAAAATCCAAATTCTGAAGAATCCAACTCAGAGAGCATAGTTTCAGGGGGAGCATCAGAAAATGAAAATGAAGACAGTATGGATCATGGGGGAGCATCCAGTTCTAGAGAAAACCCACTTCATAAGGGAACATGTGGATGAAGGTACAGTGGAATTGCACTTTGTTCTAACAGATCAACAACTAGCAGATATCTTCACAAAACCACTGTGTGAAGCTACTTTTACAAGATTGGTAAATGAACTTGGAATGGTTTCAGGTTCTTTCTCTAAATTTTCTTAGTTTTGTTCTGATGCATCAGACTTTATGATCAGTATTTACAGAAATTACTCTCTTTGTGTATTCTATGCTTATTTAAAAATTTGCTTAAGTACTAACTGTTGTCTGATGTAACTTTCTAAACTCTGAAAATGATATGTCTGTTTATGTAACTATTCAATCCTATGAGGATACCTGTGCTAGATGTTGACCTAGTAATCTTCAATATACTAATGATCCCATGTTAGAAGTAACTATTTATGTGGAAATCCATTGACACAAGCAATTTCTGATATTGAGCCTAGTTGAGTTTACTTTGTCTATCTTATTACTAAGTCACAAACTATAATATTGCTTCTCATCTGTTAAGTTCTGATGCTAGTAAATCTGTTGAATGTATTAAGTGCTGACAAACCTCTCTTATCAAAAGAAAAAGAAAAGTTTCAAGGATTAAAATTCAGGTACTCCTTTGAGATCTAGAGTAAAAATGTGGAAGGAACGACCCAAGTGCATTGCTGGTATTAAGTAAATATGCATCAGAAAAGCAAAATATTTTCTTGGTGACTTTTCACACTCTATGATTATTGGAGAAATACTCTGATAATAGCATAAATTCTGATAAGCAGTCGTGACTCACTTACACTGAGAAGCCACTGTAAAATAGAATTTAAAAAGATGCACAAAATTAGCACAAAATAGTTGAGGTGGACTCAAGCATGAACTCATTCAATAGTAGGTTTCAGAATAATGACAGGTTTTTAGTAAAGTTTTAGTTATGACTTATTTCTAAGATGTACTAAAGTGAATCAGACTTTACTCTTTGTATGATAATTAGCTTAATGCACACACTAAACACTCCATATGAATGATAAAAATAACTGTGGTGATCCATGTTATTTTAGATGAACAGTTTATGTGTCACATTGCACAAATTCTGAGGACAAGTTCTGATTGCACGTTCTGATGATTAAGTTCTGAAGAATCTATATCAGAATTTGTGTGAAGACTTACTAAGATAGGCATTCATTTTTCGATTTAAGAATTTATGTTCTGATAACTGTTAAGTTCTGATATAAGTCTAAGTTCTGATATTAAAATCTGATCCTTTACTTGACTTATTTGTGGATAAAATTTAAAAACAGTCTCAGTTTAAACCAGAATATGTTGAAGTGGAAGATCAACAGTCACTATATTTAGGGATAGTGGTACTTGTACATGCACAGTCATTTTTACTTGCTTTTTGTGCGCATTAAACCATGTTTTACCTTTCCAATGACTGTTTTTCTTTTTTCCAAGTCTAGGGAGACGAGGTAGAATTAATTCTACCTGTCAGCATTAAATTTCCTTGCGTTTCCTGGCATTCTTTTGCCTATATAAACAACCACTTCACATCAGCCTTCACATCAACTCCTTTATCTCAAACTCATCTTCATACTCTTAATATCAAAAACACCATGGTCAATTACAATATATTTCTGAACTATGAAACATTCAACATGGAGCTGAGCTGTGAAGCCTGGCAGCAGGAATTGCACGTCTCTGTCATTCCTGATGAGATATGGGACTCAGTTCCCCAGGAGGTACTCACCCACCTCCTGTTCTTCTACATGGATTACCATCTCCATCTGGAGCGATTGGAGGAGGAAAGGCTGGAAGCTCTCCGCCAGCAAGAGCGAATCATCCGCCTCGCTATTCTGTTTGTCGAGAGTAGGAAGAAGAAATGATTTATTTTTTTCTTCCTATTTTTCTTCATCGTCAGCCTTGCCCTGCTTCTTGAGCTAGGACTAAGGCTGTTGATGTTAGGTTTAGAAGCTTAGGACAATCTTGTAAAAGTTCTGATGTAATTTAAATTTCATGAATGTATTCTCTTAATATATTAATGAAATTTCTTTTTTTGCAAGTTCTTGTCTCTGAGATGTTCTGAAATGCATTGATAAATCCTGATAAATATTCATATTCTGATGACCATTACAATTTAAATTTAAATTAAGTTCTGATTTTATGTTATCAGTACTTGTTCCCTTGATTTATTTTGGTCATTCTCACTCGAATTTTTTTTCAGAATATTGGTGTTGCCGTGAAAAATAATTGAATAAGTGGAAACAGTTTCAATTTTGAATTAAAACTGATTTACCTTGATTAATGGAATTACTGGGTAAGTGGAACGGTTTTTCCTTGAAAAACTGCAAGTGGGTAAGTAATGATTACTGTTTTCCCATGCCCATTAAATATTCATTATTGTTGCATGTCTAACAGGTGTCCAACGGTTATATTTTTTTACCAAGTATAAGTAAGAGAGAGAAGATTATACAATCTTTTATTTACTTTTTCAACTTTATCTCTCTCTTTGCTTTTACTCTCTTTCATCTCCTGACGTTGGTTTTTCATACAGACATTTTATCAAACACCTAACAGGCACTCTTAAATCTCGATTTTTCTCATGGCACCTAAGGATTTGATCATTGATGGAGCTAAATTTGTTCCAAACAACTATGCTGCAATTCTCGATCATGCTGAAGCTCCATCTGAGTTGCATTTTGTGCAAGATCTTCTTGCACACAATGAAATCGGGTATGCATTGACCCAGCCTTCAGTCTTTTCCGGCCAACAAGTTCTGACGTTTTGGCGGACTGGGCACTTTGATAATGGTGGCACACATGGTACTCCCAGTATTGTTTTCGAAGTGGATGATTCTACACATGTGGTAACTTCTGGTACAATTCGAAAGGCTCTACATTTACCAGAAGGATGTACTTTTTCAACCCCGGAGGAATCATCTCTTAAAGAATTAATGGCTAGTTTGGGGTATGAGCAGAGTTTGGCAAAGCTTGGGCAGTTGAAACGGGCTCATATCATAAAGGAATGGAGTTTCTTCTTCGACTGCATCACTAAAGCTTTTGGAAATAAGTGTTCTAACTTTGATGCAATCCCTATAATGAGTCAGCACATCGGGTATGCACTCATTAACCAAACTCATTTCAATTTTGTAAATGCTGTGATAGGTTTTATTGGGGATAGGATGACAGAAGATAGGAATGTTGTTTACTTTGCTAGATTTTGTCAGCTTATATATAATTTTTGTTGTGCTGATGAACCCCAACCTACCACTGACTTAACTGCACCTTTCAAAATTGCAAAACGAGCCTTTAATGATTTGGTAAATGCTGATCTTAAGAAAACAGTGGTTAGACCATTACAGATTCCTCAGTCTGTAAAACAGATCTTGGTAGATGCCGATCCTGACACCTATAGATCTGTTTATCCTGATATCCAACCTACCACCACATCTCAAACACCACAGCAACCAACAGACCATACCGTTCATACTACTCAACCATCCCTCAGAACATATCTCAAATCATATCTCTCCACTTCACAGACAGCTCAACCCTCATCCTCAGCACCTACTGTGAAGCCTTCATCTTCCAAGCCTAAAAGGACAAAGACTGTTCCTCAAACACCTCAGAAGAGAAGGAGGATTGTTTTGAGAGATGAATCTGACAGTGAGGAACAAGTTTCTACATCAGAACCTGTTGTCAAAGAAGCTGAGAAAGTTCCTTCTCAGAAGGATTCTACAATTGGGGGATCTAGGCTTCTCAAAAGGCTTAGACGAATGACTGTTGATGAAACTCCCAAGGAATCCATATCTTCAAAGAGATACAAGAAATAGAGGGCAAAAAAGCCAGTTTCAGATGATGAGGAAGCAGCAGCTAAGGAAGGAGATCAGGAATCTCTGATCTCACAAGAACCAGAATCTGCTAAAGCCACTACTTCTCCATTAACTCCAACTAAGGAAGCTGGTACTGATAAGGCCAACACACCATCCGTGTCTCCTAAGACTGTATCTCCTGTTAATTCAGGCACAAGTGCTGATATTGATATCCAGAACTTGGTTGTGCCTGAAGTACTTTACTTAGAAGCTCCAACAGCAACTAATCCATCAACAACACCTGTTACTGATGCTGCTCAAACTCCAGAATTATCTAATACACCTTCTCTGCATCTAGATGCTGATGATCAGAATATAGGTGAGCATCAGGATATGGTTGTTGATCAGAACTTGGATCCAGATCAGCACTTAGAAGATGATGTTGAAGCCTCAATTGCTTCACATACTGTCGTTTTGTCAGAAGATGCTGATTCTGTAAGTTCTGATGCTGCAAATGCTGGAGATACTGGTGATGCTGCTCTACAAGCAGATACTGATGAAGCAGGTCCTTCAGGACATGCCCCTCAACAAACAGTTCTTAAATCTGAACTTGTTAAGAAGTTTGTTACCAGAGAAGCACCAGTGCCTTGGAGTGAAACTCCTGCTGGTCAGGAGTTGTCTAAGGAATGGAACTCAATTACTTGTGTTCCATCTGCAAAGAATCTGGATGAGCACTTGACAAAAGCTGATGAGATGTTAAATACTGAAGATTTCAAAACATAGCTTAGAGTCACTGCATTGAGTACTAAACATCTACAAGGTCTCCATTCAACTACTCATGCAGAGCTACACAAGATTCAGGAAAAATTCATCAAACAGGAACAAATTCAGAAAATTGACAAGAAAAAATTCTTCCAATCTACCTTTGACCGAGTTGCTTATATTGAGAAGACTCAAGAGAAACAACAAGCTCAGATTGATGATATTCTGAAAAATCAAGCTTCTCAGCAATCTCAACTTAGTGAAATCCAAGCCTCAGTGGAATTGCTTGTCTCTCTTCTATTACCTGCTGATGCCAAAAATGGGGAGAAAGTAATTAAGTCCAAATGCAAAACTGATAAGACACTGAAAGGGAAGGATGATGAAAAGGATTACCAAGGAAACTCTGGAATGGGTAGAGGTCAAAGTCAAGGTAGAGGTTTCTCATCAAGAAAAGCTGAAATCACAAGTCACATGACAAGTTCTGATGCTGGAAAAAGAATTAGTTATACTACTGGTAAAAGGATAAGTTTTGATAAACTTTTAGATCTTGATGAAGAAATGTCAAGACAGTTATTTCTTCAGGAAAATCCAGGAATGGACTTGGAGAGTTTAGTGGAAGAAGAAGCCAGACTTAAATCAGAAAAAGTCTAAATCTAAAGCTTCTAGTAAAAAGATACTTTCAAAACTCAAAGGCATTGTGATAAAAGAAAGGACAAATACTGAAGCAACATTGGCTAAATCACAACCGCAGATAGATCCAAGATCCAAGGGTAAAGAAAAGGTTGGTGAACCTATCAAGGTTTATGTGCCTCCTGAGAATGAAGAAATTACTGATGAAGATGCTGATCTTGCTCTGACTTCAAGAAAAGTTCTTAAGACAACCTCTGACATGGCTTAAGTTGTTCAGAGTCAAGAGACAGTAAGTTCTGATATTTTGAAGAAGCAAGTAACCTCTGACATAGGTCAAGTTAACTTGATATCAGAAGATAAATCAAAGACACTCCTACCAGGATTCACTAAAGCAAAACAGACTCAACCTTTGAAGACTGCTGCAAGTGGTTTTGAAGCAAGAGTAGTTACTGGAAAGGAAGAAAGAGATAAAATCGGATTGGGAAGTGCTGATGAAAGAAGAATACAGAACACTACCAATGATCCAACTTCCTTGAGTGAACCAGGTATTGGAGCAACTCCTGAGAGATTGAATCAACTGGAATCTGTACAAATGGTTTACCATACCTACTTGAAAGAACACATCTTGTTGTACTTCATGACAGATGGTAGGGTTTATCATATAAGGCAAAATGCCATTCCATTGAAGTATTTTGAAGAATTGGAGCATGTACTATTCTTACTTCAAGTGAATGACAGATTGACAGGAAGTGCTGCAAACTATTTGAAGGATCAGATTCAGAGACAGAAAAGGCTTTATTCTGTGAAGTCTGACAACACATATGTTCCAAAGTACAGAGATCACAAGGGTGATATAGTTGAAATGAAGCCCAACACTGCTAAGATTATAACTACCTTTCTGGGTTACAGGGCTGTAGAATTCAGTCTTGAGTCTGATAAAGCATATTGGATCAGACTGGATCAGGATATAAGAAAAGCTAAGATTAATGATCTCAGGGCTGCAATCTTTCAAATTGGTGAAGATACTGCAGAGCTTAAAGATGCTAAAAGGAGGATGATTGATGAACTCAGATATGCTGAGAGATATTTGTTGAAGAACTATCTCAGAACAACTCCTGACATTAGAGAGATCAGAAGATGAAGCCAAGTCAAGATCTACAACTGCTTAAATTCTGATATTTGTACAGACTTAAGTTGTTATCAGAAGTTAAATATTGGTAAAGCTTTAAGGATTGTAAGTTGTAGTTATCTAGTCTAATTCTCATGCATTTGTACTTAATGTTTTTGACATCATCAAATATCTGTTAAACTTGTATATTATGCTAATTTACAAGTTGGGGGAGATTGTTAGATATAGTTGATAATGTCATGGCTAATATGATTTATATTTAGTTTTCAGATCTTACTTAAACAGGATAAATCAGTACTTACTGGAAGTCAGGACTTAAGGATATCAGTACTTATATTATCAGAAGATAATCATCAGAAGATGGATATCAGAACTTAAGTACTGAAGGACGTTCAGATACGGACAACAGCTGATTAAAGGAAAGAAGATCGAGACAAACATAAGAAGAGATATGCATAAAGAAGGAATTCTATGAAGAATAGAATACTTGGAAGAAAAGATATCTGATTGATATATTTTACGAAGCAGAATTATATTCCATATCAATTAGCGATTATCTTGTAACTGTGTAGTATATAAACACAGACATAGGGTTTACACTAAAAGTGTTATCATATTCGAGAAGATTATTCAATGTAACCCTAGCAGCTCTCGTGATATTTGTTCATCACTGAGAGGTAACAGTTCCATACTGTAACAGAGTTTATTGTTTCAATAAAGTTTGTTTTCTGTTACTTGAGTTATTAAAGTTCGATTTGATTGTACTTTACACTATATTCACCCCCTCTACAGTGTGTGTGTGACCTAACACTTAGCATAATTCTAACTGTAGTCATCTTAACAACGGGAGAAAATATTTCGGTATAGTCAATACCCTTTTTCTGTCGATAACCCCTGCCTACTAACATTGCCTTGTATCTCTTGCTGCCATCATGTTCTTCTTTGATCCTGAACACCCATTTATTATGTAAAGCCTTCTTTCCAGCTGGTAACTCTGTTAAAGACCAAGTCTCATTCTTCTCAAGAGAACTCATCTCCTCATCCATGGCTGATTTCCACTGAACTGAATCATTCACTTGTACTGCCTCTAAATAACACTGAGGCTCCCCGTCCTCGGTCAATAACATATAATATGCTGAAGGAGAATATCTTTGTGGTGGCCTCACACTTCTGCTAGATTTTCTTACCTCAGTCTGTGGAGTTACTGGAACCCTGTCATCAACATACTCCGAACTCCCACTATTTCCTGCAAGATCTGTTTCTGTAATATCTTCAAGCACTGCTTCCTCTTTCTCAGGTTGTTCCTTTGTAAACTCGAATCGACTACAAGCTTATCCTTATACACTGCATTCTCATTAAAAGTAACATCTCTACTTCTAACGACCTTCTTAGTCAGTTCATCCCAAAAACGGTAACCCATATCATCTGAGCCATAACCAATAAAGATACACTTCTTTGCTTTCGGATCAAGCTTGTCCCTGTCGGAATCTTTAACACGGACATAAGAAAAGAGCTTGGAGAGAAGACAATATCTGATGAGCTGAAGGTGGTTAAATAATATTGTTTCAAACCATTTTTAAAGTTTAGCTTATTTCACTTTTCTAATTGTTCATCACCTCAAACGTACATGTAGAAATTTTATATGTGCACTGTCAACATATCAAATGTTGAAGAAAATGAGAGCTGGTGGTACAACTGTTGCAACTACTACGAATCGGAGGTGCTAAAGTACGATGGAAAGTACAAGTGCCTAGACTGTCCAAGGAATATACCTGTTCCTGAGAAAAGGTTGTTGCTTTCGGCTTTCTAAAAGATGTACTTTTACTAATTCCATTTACTATTGCGTCAAGCCTCCTGCTATTTCTTATTTAGACTTATGAATCAGGTTCAAGATTGTTGTTCTCGCTGAAGACGCTACAGAGGCGTTTAATTTCATTTTGAAGGATCGTGCTGCTAAACGAGCAATTGGCCAGACTGCAACCAAACTTATTGCTGAGATATTAAAGGTACTTAATACTTAATACTTAATTTCTATACATATCTATAAAATATTTTAACAAACTCAATATGTTTTACTAACACAAAATTTATATTATGTACAATTATTGTTTGATTAGAATGGAGGAATGAGTGGTTATCCTGCTAAGATTAAGGCAATTTGTGGGAAGAAATTCACTTTCAAGATCCAAATTAGCGATGATAATGTCTTGCTGAATAGTAAGATATTCATAGTCACCGATATGTTTGACAATCTTGGTTCAAGCCCATCAAACTCTGATTGTACAATGGATGGGTTTTCTGCTGCTAGCTTCTCAGAAGTAAGAATTATTAAAATAATTTTATAACATTTTTAGTATTAAACACCGCTCTATTCCATTTTCACTAACAAATAATTTTTTTTCCTTCAGAATGTGATTGATTTATCTACTTCTGGCGAAACTCCCGACACTACAAAATCAATCTCCAAGAAGATTAAGACGGTTAATGAATTTTAAATTATTTATTACATTTTAATTGCAGCGTACATTTTTTTGTTTATATTTACCAGTACTCAAGTTTATGGTTGTATGTACTAATGCATCTGTTATACTTCTCCGTGTATTGTAGGAGGAGTGAACCATGTTTGTAGCTGGTTGCTGGTTCAATGAGAGAGAGCCAGTCATGTTTGCAGGCACCAGGCACCAGGCACCGTTGATGTTTTCCTTCATTTTAGTTTTATTATAGCCAGACTCTGTTTTCCTTCGTTTAAGTTTTATTGTAATGTTCTCATGGCTTTTCATCATTGTTTTCATGTTCTACTTTAAGTGGTTTGTAACCCAGACTTTTGCTTCATGTTTCAAGTTTTTACTTCAGCTATAATAAAGCCTGCAACTTTCTTCTAATTTTTAATACTAGTTTCATTTACTTCAAATTTTTTTGCAATGTTGGTATTTTCATTATGAATAATTATTACTATTTTAATTCTTATATTCTATAATTTTAATATTATTATGTTAATGTAAATGACTAAAATTCGGAAAATAAACTATAACCGTGTGCGAAGCACGGGCATATTGCTAGTTTTTAAAACACACGCTAGAAAATCCGTATTAATATTCATTTTCAAAATACATTACCCACATTTTCAATTAATATTTCACCTTTTTGTAAATTTATGTAAAGGTTTAATTAAAATTAATGTGAATACAGAATCGTACCATTTCAGCGATTCCCGGTTATTTTTTAGATTTCACTTGTCTGTAAAGAAAATTGCGAATAATTAAATAATATCATCTCAAGCATCGTACATTATTCCATCCTGAGCCTTTCTTTTAAAAAAAGATTTCATTTGTTCGTACATAATTAAATTATACATGAACTTATTGAAATATTTCACCAATATAAACCGGCATTGTACATCATTCTTTTCCGATCTTTTTTTTAATATTTTTCATGTTTATACATAATTAAATTATATATAATTAAAAAAATAAATATTAATAATAACAAAAATAGTAGAGTATATAATTAACAAAATGAGATTACCAACCGGAGGAAACTTCTAACCGCTTTAATAATGTATTTAGGTCAAAGTTTATCCAAACATGGCCGGTCCAGTGATTTGGGTGTCATAGATGAGATTCGAAAATGGTGAAGTGTTCTTTCACTTTAATTTTTTCACATTTATAAATTTGAAATGTCTGATATTTTAATTTCTTAAATTTTAAAATTTTGAACATCATAAGTTCGACAAAATAAATTATATAGAGTAATTCTTTAGAGGACCATCCATTATTCACGGTCTAACTTTATTCTGGCGTTTGTGCGTATTATGAGAATACATTGATTTAATAAATAAAATAATATGAAAATTTGAGTGTCGGAGATATAGCACATGTACAAATATTAAAAATATATAATTGATGTCGAAGATGAAATCCGTTAACAAAACTAAGCATCTGAAACACAAGAACCTAAATTAAAACCACTTATTCTTGTAGTACAAATGTTAAATATGGTGAATTTTAGTTGAGAATTTTGAAAATTAATATTTCCAAAAATTTGATTATCCGACAACTGGTTGCATGGGATACGCGGATTCCTTGGGCAACCAAAGAATTGTTCAAGTCTACCATCATCATTTTATATAACAATGAATCACCATGAGAAACTTAGTTATGTCATATTACTAAATGTTTTTAATTTAAATTTTTGTGATTTTCAAGTGGAACTTGAGCATTTTGAACTTTTTTACGAGTTAATGTTCGAGCTTAGAAATTAAAGTCTCGGTCGAGTTCAAACTCGAACTTTTTATAATGTCAACGACAAAAAAATATTTGAAATTTGGTTATAATTATAATTTACTACAATTTTTCTCCACTTTAATGCCCGATGAGACTTTAAAGGAATTGTAATATCCCATAATTTTTAGAATTAGATTAATAATAAAATAATAGAAAAAAATATTAAAATTAGACAAGGACCAGAATTTAAACTTGAATTAGACTAATGGGCCTAAAATTTGGATCAGATTTTAATATGGATAACTTGGTGATTAAGAAATAGGATTTTGTATCATTATAAATACATCTTATTCGTATTCCTCATTTTTATTGTAAAAATTCGTAGAGCTTTTACGTAAAAAACAGTAATTTTGTAAAATTTGTAGAAAATTAATTGTAAGTCAGAATTCGTTGATTCTGGATTATTCGGAAGGTCTTTTCGTTCTTTTCAACTTTCGTATTTTATGTTTTTCAAGAAAATATCGTTTGCAGGGTCAAAAAGGACAAATAAGAATCTAATCAGAATTTGAGTAATGGAAATATTCGAGATTTGAGATGTGCAGTTACGATGAGTTACTATTGATCGAATATGTATTCTGATTTGAATTATCTGTTTGCGTGATTGAGGTAAGTAATTATTCATTGCTCCGTATACCTATTTGTTTACGAATTCCGTAAGTGAATCTTTCTTGCTCCGTATGTATTATGTAATGTGCCTTATTATGTGTGATTAGATGTTTTCTGAAATTTGTTTAGTTATTATAAATATGATATGGATATGTGATTCACAAGATAACGAATTTTCCGGATAGTGTGATACGTAGAATTTAAAACTAGTTTGCGCACGTTCCGGAACATATCGATACCTTGTCAAGCTTCATTTCACTTGATGAGTGACGTAAACTAGCCCCACATCGAAAAAGAATAAGAAACCGGTCATTTGAAAATGTGGCATAAATATAAGATATCGGTTACTGGCAAAGTGTGGCATAAGGTGTGATTTAGCACTGCGTGACTCAAGAAGAGAATTTGATTGACTGGGAATATTGATTATGTGAATTGTAGAGTATGTTGTGTGTTTTATTTTGATCATTTTTATAGAATATATCATATAAATATTGTATTTGTTATCGAATATACGTGTGATTATATGTGATATCTGTTATGTGATACATTTGTAAATTGTGTTTTTTTTTAAAATATAGATAATATCATTTTGAGCCGTTGGACGATAATTGCTTGTTGGGCTTCACAACTCATTTTTTAATTTCAGGTTTTGCCTAAGAAAGAGTTAGATAATATTGGAGATCGAGTACTTAGAATTCGAGTAGATTGACATTTGAACTTCCGCTTTTAGCCGCACTTTTGTAATGGTGATCTCTATAATAAATATTTGGATCAATAATTATATTTTAGTTTCAACTTAGACTTAATAGATCGAGAAGTGCGGGCTGTTACAGAAATGAACACGGAATATGTTTAAATCATTCAAATTAGAATCAATTAAACATGGGATTTTTTCTAATTCTCCAACTATAAAAGACAACTTATTATGATGGAAATGTCCCATTACTCTAATTTGTTTAACCTGCATTATAGTTGAACCTTATTTTCCAAAATGAGTTAGTTTCTAACTTTATAAAAAAGTTCTCAAAGTATAATTTAATATGTTTTGAAATTATTGAGCGTCTCTAATATATTTATATATTCTTATTATGTCAATTTAGTTTGTGTACTAAATATAAAACTAACACTTATATTAATATATATATATATATGGCTACTCCAATAGAAACCAGTTTAGAATAGAAACTAGAAACCAAATAATTTATTTTTTAAAATTACTTCGAAATATAACACATATGGTAAGCAAATCGATCATTGTGAGATGTAAAAAAATACAGTGAAATCGGATTTTAAAAAAAACTTACGGTTTGACGGGAAAAATCAAATTAAAAAACGGAGGGGAAAAGCTGAAATTGGGTGTGGGAGGGTGCAGGGTAGTTGGGTGGGGTGATTTAGGGGGGACCATTAGATTAGGTAGATCTAATGGCTTAGATTAGTTTTAAGTTTCTATTTTAATTTTAGTTTGTATTTGATCATTCCCCTATATATATATATATTATAAAAATATGGTGTTCGTCCCAAAGCGATAGCCATGATCATTTTACGCCTTACCCGGGGACGGGTCCTGTTTGTTGGGAATATTACTATACGCGCAACAATGAGACAGTTATATATAACAAATTAACAAAAACATGCAAATTCAACCAAGTAATGAAAAAAACACGAAGGCACAAATATTATATAATTAAAGACCGAATTGATAAGAAGTTAGAGACAATCACTTAGCTCTATGAAGCTTTATCAGAATTAGAGAATCAGCTGAGTCGCCAAGCCCTCGAGAAGACTTGACTGTTATTGAAGAGATTATTGCCCCACTTATGTTGTGATGGGTTATCGCAATATCACTTTCAGGATAAAACAGCTCAGAGCGATCCGTTCACAGATACGAGAAGGCTCAACAACGACCAGCACCTCAGCTCACCAAGAAAATCAATGAACATTTGTATGTATATGTGGGAGAGAGCCAGAGAGATGATGTTCTAGGGTTTCTATCTATTTTCCCCAATATATCTCCCTCAAAGATTTTCACACACTTCAACTTTTTATCTTCACCACAAAAGTAACGTATGTAATATCATCTATTATGTATTCTATAAGAGTTTAGTTATTATTATTATAAAATTATAATAATCCTTACTCAAATATAAATATATAATATACTTATTTATACAAAACATGTTTATATAGTTTTAGCAATTGGCTTCCAGTTCAGTCCCTGAGCATAAGCCCCAGGCCCAAAACAACCCAAAATTTTCAGCACATCAGGACCTGAACCTCTAGCCCCAGGTCCTGAACATTCCAGAAATGTTTTCAGCATAACATCAGGTGCTGAGCTCCCAACCTCAGGCCCTGAACATTGCAGGAACTTATTTCAGCACATCATCAGGCCCTGAACATCTAGCCTCAGGTCCTGAACATTGCATAAATTTCACAATATGCCTCTCAGCTAAAACCGAAATAACTCTTATACAAATAAGCATTCTTTCTCTTATTTTTACATGGATTTCAATAAGAAAATATCTTAGATCCAAATATGAAAGTTTATATTCTTATAGAAAGGAACAATCTCCACTTTTTATTAACCAGAAATTACATCAAGAAGACATATTACACGTGTCCTCAAATTTCCATTTTCTAACAATTCCCCACAAATCCATACAGAAATGCATATCAGATTTTGACTTGTTTTTCAGAGCCGGTACCCTTCTGAGTTTGAACCCTCCTAAGTCCCCTACTTCGATGGCTACCGGATATAAATGGAATATTTCACCTTGAATCTCTATCCGTTTGGTGTAACCACACTCCATAGACGACTACAAGTCAAAATTTTATGGTGCAGATCTACGGCTTTGAGACGTTATGGTCTTGTCTCGATCCTGTTCGTCGAATGCTTCAAGGAATAACCCTTTCCTCTAATTGCGACCACACAATTGCATTCGCTTAGCTGGGCATCTCCAAAGATGTACTGCTAACATCTCGTCTTTCGACTTGATCCTATTCAGAGTTTACAAATTCTGACACAATATTTGGTCCATCAGAATTTATCAAATCCCGATCTAAAACTGTTATAATCAAAATTTGTTAAAACTCTTACTAACTAGCAGTCCAAGTACCTCTTAAGGTTTACAGGGGATAGAATCAGATACATAAGTTTCTAAATATATATGGTAGAGGTACTACCAATTCATCCTTACAACTTGTTATTGGCATATTGAATACACTTCGAGAGATCTCCTCTCAGGTGTATTCTGTTGATGAATTATGATGGGTTATCAGTCACATCCCCAACCTCGACTTGAGGACTACAGCATGCTCAAGCCCTTTAGTAAGCGAATCAGCTATATTATCCTGAGTTAATATGAACTCTATAGTAATAATCCTATCAGACACTACACCCCTTATAGACTTTAGTCTAACTTGGATGTGTCTCTTTGTTTTAACATTATACTTTACACTTTTGACTTTGTCGATAGTTGTACGGCTATCACAATGAACAGAAATGGCAGGAAGCGGCTTGCTTACTACATGTATCATACTCATGAGTCCATGTAACCATCCAGCCTCCATACTTGTGGCATCAAGTGCACACAACTCAACCTCAAAAGTAGACCGAGTAATCAAAGTCTGTCTAGAAGACTTCCAGGACACTGCTACATCCGCAAGGATAAACACATATCCAATCACTCCATTGGAACCATATTTCTTAGCAATCTAACTTGCATCATTATACCCCTCGAGTACCCCGGAAATCTCCGGTAATGCAAGCCATGGGAAATAGTTCCATTCAGATATCTAAGAACTATATCCAGTGCCTCCCAATGAGTCTTGTTTGGAAAGCTTGTATATCTAGCCAACTTAGACATAGAATAAGAAATATCTGGCATTGTCATATTAGCAAGATATAACAAACTCCCAATAATCTGAGAATACCTAAAACTGAGACACATGAACTCCTGAACTATTCTTGACTAAGCCAACTTTTGAATTATATGGTGTACTAACGATTCTATAATTTGAATAACCGTACTTCTCAAGTATAGATTTCTCTATATAATGAGAATGTAACAAAGTTATTCTATTAGTTTACTGAGTCAACTTAATCCCAAGAATCATACTAGCCTCACCCATATCCTTCATCTCAAATTGCCTCTTCAAGAAACTCTTTATCTAATTAATAATCTCAATATTGGTTCCAAACAACAAGATATCATCTACATACAAGCACACGTTCACACAATCATTACCTCTGATCTTATAGTAGACACACTTGCCACTTTTATTAACTAAAAACTCAAAGTCTAAAATAGTTTCATCAAACTTTTTATGTTAGTCTATAGGTGCTTGTTTAATGCCATAGATGGACTTGACTAGTCTACATACTTTCTTCTCATTACTAGAAGCAACAAATTCCTCAGGCTGATCCATATAAATCTCTTCTTCAAGGTCACCATGAAAAAAAGTTGTCTTTACATCCATTTGATGGATGATAAGACCATGTTCAGAAGCCAATGCAATAAGCATTCTGATTGTTGTCATTCGGGCAACCGAAGAATATGTATCAAAATAATCAATGCCTTCCCTTTGCCTAAATCCATTAGCAACTAGTCTAGCCTTGTACTTATCTATTGAGCCATCAGGGTTTAGCTTCCTCTTGAAGATCCATTTACATCTAATAGTAGAACACCCAGGAGGGATATCAACTAACTCCCATATTCCGTTAGAAACAATTGAGTCAATTTCACTCTTTACAGTGCCTTTCCAATGCCTTGACTCCGAAGAATCCATGGCTTGACGGAAAGTTAAAAGCTCATCCTTGACATTGTAAGTGATAAAATCACTTCCAAAGTTCTTGATTACCTTTGCACGCCTACTCCTTCTAGGTTCCTCTACTTCACTAGGAGTAGAGCTACTACAGGATCCGCCCCCAAATTTGTCATCTTTTTCACATGATCAGGAATAGAACTTGATGTGTGAGTGGGATCATCCTCATAATTACCCAGAGTTATACCAGTCTTTATACGGAAAACTTCCTCAAAGAAAGTTGCATCACGAAACTCAACTATCGTATTCACCACAATATCGTCTATGTCAAATTTTAATACTAAAAATCTCATAGCAGTAGAGGTTTCAAGATAGCCCAGAAAGATACAATCAACAGTTTTCAGACCTAGTTTCTTTCTCTTGTGTTCAGGGACAAGCACTTTAGCAAGACACCCCACACAAGAAGATAACTCAAAAATTTCTTACGCTTTCTCCATAATTCATAATGTGTCTTTTCCATATGTTTCAGAGAGACTCTATTATGAATATGGCAAGCCGTATTCAGAACCTCTCCCCACATGTACTTAGGAAACCCATAATTAATCAGCATATTGTTAATCATGTCTTTAAAAGTTCTATTCTTTCACTATACCACCTCATTAGACTCAGGTGTGTATGGTGGAGTAACCTCATGAACTATACCATTGCTTGCGCAAAATTCATTAAATATAACACTTGTATACTCACCACCTCTATCAGATCTCAAACGTTTAAGTACTTTTCCAGTTTGTGTTTCAACTTCATTTTTATACATAATGAATTTATCTAGTGCTTCATCCTTATGTTTAAGCAAATAGACATAACAATATCTACTACAATCATCTATAAAGGTAATGAAATATCTACAGTGATCCTTAGTCAACACACCACCAAATTCACATATGTCTGAGTGCACTAAATCTAACAAGTCTGAATCTCTAACAACATTATGAAAAGGTTTCCTTGTTTTTTTAGCAGTTACACACACTTGACAGTTGACACTTAGATTTCTTATCAATTGCGTACTTTGGAATCAACTATAAATTCATCATATTCTTTAGAGCACCAAAATTTAAATAACCAAGTCGTAAGTGCCACAAATCAGATGATTCTACACAATTAACAGAAGATGCAACACTATCATTAATAAAACCACCCAAAACAGGTTCAACATTTATTAAAATAAATCATCAGACAAATAACCCTTGCCAAAGAATGTACCGGTATGAGTAATAGCTACTTTATTACATTTCAAAGAAAGTTCAAAGATGTTCTTAACTAAACAACTTCCACTTACTATATTTCTACGAATATAGGGAATATGATGCACTCTAGTGAGTGATGGAATCCGTCTAGAAGCAAACTTCAGGTCCACGTTTCCTATTCCAAGCACTTGTGCAGTACTAGCATT
The DNA here is from genome assembly GCF_009905375.1 of Apium graveolens. Taxonomy (NCBI): domain Eukaryota; kingdom Viridiplantae; phylum Streptophyta; class Magnoliopsida; order Apiales; family Apiaceae; genus Apium; species Apium graveolens. Next base: position 63,680 of record NW_027417595.1, on the reverse strand, counting down.
CCCCATCGTCACTGTCACTCCATGACTCTGTTGATAAGATACAAACAAACTAATATCAGCACAAATATGCACATTAGCTCCTATATCAAGCAACTACTCATGTGACAGATAAATGGAAAGTAGTGCAAGGTTGTAAGTAACATACCCATCATCGATTCCAGAGGCAACAACCTCACCAATGACAATGTTAGCTACAGGCCCACTGGGGGTTCCAAGTCCAAGCACAGTATTTGTTTAAGCTACCACTCCAGCTTTCTTAGCTTTCTTACTTGGACAGTCCTTGCTCCAATGACCAACCTGTCCACAAAACCAACATGGTTTGTTCTCCTTTGGTTTCTTAACCTTGTTCTTGTCAGGTTTAGTATTAGCCTTCTTAGTGACTACCTTTCTTTTATGTCCTACAGTCACTAGATTCACCTTCGAGCTCCCATGTTCCGCAGACATCACGTGTCCTTGTTTGGACTTGTGTTGTTCCTGCACATAGATGTCCAACATCAAGTTAGTCCATGTGATCTCTGTGGCGCCCTCCAAACCCGGGTCAGAAGTTTGGGGTCCACAACACATATACAGTGTATAAACCTGTATATGAAATATTATTTGCAATGACCCTGCATTACATAACCACGGATCGCAACAGGTTAAAGTATGAAAACAAGCTACAACCTTAACTTTTATTACAACGTACCAAATGCCAACTAATTTAACTTACAACTGATAATGAAATTATTCTTACAATCTTATTATCTCACTACCATATGAAGCTTTTGCTAGCTCGATCCAACTCGAACTAGAATCCTAGCTCGCACTTTGGACTGAAGAACTTCACTATCATCCATATCCTTCTTAACTGTAAAATATATAAAAAGATTCACAAGAGTGAGCTAACTAGCTCAGCAAGTCATATTATTAATAACTGAGGTCAAACAATGATCAAACGAGATGATTCGAAGGAATCAAGTTTCTTGTTAAACAACCAATATAATTGGATATTCATTTTAAGTTTTTAAAACCAAGGTTAGGCTGCTGATCAGTCACGCACTAACCCCGAGCAAAGCACACAACACTGCTCTAACTACTGGATCCAAGGCACACATTGGCCTAACTTGACCATCGGTATGGTCTGACCACAAATCTGGTCCACATAAAGAAAACTATCCAATTCTAAAGCAGTTCAATATGATAAACAATATAATTCAATAAAATCGGATCATAATCAATAACAATAAAACATTTGTATAAGAGCATGGTGAAAATTCATGGGTACCAAAAGGGTATGTCAAAGTATATAAAAGAAGTGGCCTCCGGCCTGTAGGATAATCGGGTATTAGATAAATAATGTTTTTACAAGGTTTTAGTACTTTGATGTCACAAGGTATGGTTGAGTATAAAAGTTTATGTATGTGTAAACAATTATATTCCAGTGTTTTGGTATATGATGGATATATATTTGTGGAGCGGCATCGTATTTGTGTGGTTTAGTATCTGGTAAATCAACAAGAAATGGTTCACAAAGAATAAGGCTTACGGCTCAAAGATCAAATGATGTGGCTCAGGTTCAAGGCTGAAGGATTCAAAGTACTTTCAACATAAAACAAAGCTATTTTGAGCACTTAACAATATGTTATGAGAAAGTTTAGAAATATTTGCACTATATCTCGAAAAAGGTTTAGAAGTACTTGCCTTATCACAATCGATTCCAATTTTACTTGTACTCGCCCAATGACTTTCTTCAACAACCACTCGTCTACTTTTCCTATGCCTCGATTCCATTTTCTGATCATTTGCTGTATTTTCTACATGTCGATTCCATTTTCTGATCACCTGCTTCCCTTTCCTACGCCTTGCTTACTCTGCTAGGCATCATAAGTATCTATCAATATTTAACTCATACGATTCTATTCGACATACACTTCTATCTACCCTTCGTTTCACCCAAATCCGATTAACGGATTGAAAGTTACGCTATAAACAAGTGAACACCGAACATATTGACCGACAGTCAACCAACAAGTCACATATAACACATAACACGTCAAATAATCAATGATATATCATTTATAAAGGAGTCTCGGATTATAAACAGGCTTTTGGGTATTCAAAATGATTTTTAAAACATTTTTCGGAATTAAAACGGGTCGTTGGATCAATTTCAAAGTAATAAGCAGAGTTCGGTTGGCCAACTCTGGCTTCAAAATAATTTTATAATAATTATCGAGCCTTGAAAACAATTTAAAATAATATTTTAAAGCTCGAAATTATTTTTCGGAATTTTTAAATCATTTTTAAATAATTAAATCTAATTAAATGACTAATTAAAATCAATTAATAATTAATTAAATCAATTAATCAATTAATTTTCTAATTAATTGACCAATTAATCAATTAATCATTAACTAAAATTAATTAACTAATTAATTCAGATTTATTTTTGAATTAAAAATAATTTTTTGGAATTAAAATAATCATTTTCGGAATTTTTGGGAATTAAAAACAATTTTTAAAATGATTTTTATAAAAAGAAATCAAACTTTCAAAGGATTTTAAATAGAAATCAAATTTTTATAAGTTTTTAAACATCAGGGACCATACTGCAAGAGTACCAAAAGGTCAGGGACCTTTATGCACTTTTGCCATTTCTACCTCACGTCGCCGGCGCAGCCATTGTCGGCGACTTGAAGCTTTCCGACGAGCTCAAAAACAACCCAGAACACGACCAAATCAACGGGGAAACGTAGATTACAATCTTAGGAACCTATTCAAGCAATTTATTCCATCAAACTAGCTGTAAATCGATCGTAATAACCCGAGGAAAATTCGCCGTCAGCGAGTTTATATAAAATCCGGCGAAACTTCAAACGACAACTCCGTTCGATCCAGGAATCGTCTGATAATGTGCTATATATGAATAGATTGCATATTTCAAGGGGAACAAAACCCACCCCTTTACAACATCTAATAATCCTTAAATAAGAAACCCCCAATTTTAATCAAGAACATTCAAACGAATATAAAACCTAATTATACAATTCGAGAATTAAACCCTAATTTGAACATGTTATTGAACTCCAAATCGATCATATGACATACCAAAATGATCAGGAAGAAAATATCTACAACATACACGCATCAAATCATTCAAACAATCATCCGTACAAAAATTCATAATTTAAATCATTAATAATTCGAAATAAAAACAGTTTGTAGAGAATTGCCACTTGATTCTGCAGTGGTTTTGATGAAAGATTCTGAAAGTACAAATCAACAGCTTCGTTTTGAGTATAAGCACGCCAAAATCCGATATCGATAACGCCTCCGGATTTGAGTTTGATTACGAAGAACAAAATATAATTAAAGTATTTTCTCTAAAAAAATTCTGTAAATACTGTTTGCAAATGATTTCTGGTACAAAATAAAATACGGTAGAGCCTATTTATAATTATGGAAAATTAGTATCCCGTTGGATCATTCCGGATTTAAAATGGTACGTTTATTTATAAAAACTGATCCAAACGGTACCGGTTTTCGGGATAATTATCCAACTCAGTACAATTTGTACTGCGGTCTTGATCTCAGCGCCTGGTTACACGTATTACGAGGTGATAATTGTAATAGTTTAATAAAAAGATCCTGTTTTATCAAAAATACGAGTTTTATTGATTTACCGAAACGAATAATGTATCGAAATTGTTGCGCCGGGACCCGCACAGGACAAACCGTACGCCGGATCGAAAAAGTCGAAACATGGAAAATGCTCGGAATATTACAATTAGGTTAGGAAGGAGTTCTCGGAAGAGTTTCGGGTTATAAAAACGTAAAAACGGATGACGTCGGTTGGTTCCCGATTGTATAAAATAGTTTTTAAATACTCGATTTTTTTTATATAAAATCCATATATTTCCTATAAAATCATAAATCATCATAAAAATAATTAGGAAGATATGACAATTATTTATATTTTATTTTGGACATATAAAAATTAAAATACTCAATTAATATTATTTTTTTTAAACATTCAAACACATTGAACACTTTTTAACAAATAATTCACAGAATAGATACTGAACACATATAATAATTATTTATTAGCAAAAATAATTACACGATATATCCCGGATATTACAATCTCTACTTTCTGTCTTTTCAGGGAGAGAGAAAACTCTTCCCAAGACTTCGGGAGTTTTTCAATCACTAACATAACCCGAAACTTCTCAGGCAAGACCATACCGGACTCACCCAAAGCATGAACCAACATCTCAAACTCATGAACCTGTTCAGTCATGAATTTTCCATCCGCCAGCTTGAAATTAAGAAACCTAGCCATATAATACTTCTCAAGTCCTTGAGAATCAGTATTGTGGGTTTGGTCCAGCTTATCCCACAAGACCCTAGCAGTATAGGCATCTAATGAATAAACATCGTATAAGGTGTTCTCCAAGGCTACCAAAATGGCTGCCCTAGTCACCCCATCCTTCTCAGCCCATAAAGCATAAGCCTTAGCAAAATCAGCATTCTCTCGATCCAACACAGGATGATCATACTGCACCACTGGCCATAGACCCTTAACCGTTAACCAGAGCTTCATCTTTTTCTGCCAACGAGAAAAAGAAACTCCACCACTGAATTTATCAGGAATACCCGATAAATCAATTGGCTGGGGAAAACGGTACATAGTCCAATCAATGGAAACAGTACCACCTGAACCAGAACCAGTTTCAACTGTCTTAGGAACTTCAGTTTCGTTAACCATCTTGCTAATTAACAATATAACAAACATCATCTCTTCAAGATTGCTGAGAGTATTACTATACGCGCAACAATAGGACAGTTATATGTAACAAATTAATAAGAATAAGCAAATTCAACCAAGTAACGAAACAGACACGAAGGCACAAACAATATAATTAGAGACCGAATTGACAAGAAATTAGAGAAAATCACTTAGCTCTATGAAGCTTTATCAGAATTAGAGAATCAGCTGAGTCGCCAAGCCCTCGAGAAGACTTGATTGTTCTTGAAGAGATTATTGTCCCACTTACGCTCTGATGGGTTGTCGCAATATCACTTCCAGGATAAAACAGCTCATAGCGATCCGTTCACAGATACGAGAAGGCTCAACAACGACCAGCATCTCAATTCACCGAGAAAATCAATGAATATATGTATATATATGTGGGAGAGAGCCAGAGAGATGATATTGTAGGGTTTCTATTTATTTTCCCCAATCTATCTCGCTCTCAGGTTTTCACACACTTCAACTTTTTGTCTTCACCACAAAAATAACGTGTAATCTCATTTATTATATATTCCATAAGAGTTTAATTATTATTATTATAAAATAATAATAATCCTTACTCAAATATAAATATATATAATATACTTATTTATACAAAACATGTTTATATAGTTTTAGCAATTGGCTTCCAGTTCAGTCCTTGAGCATAAGCCTCAGGCCCTAAACAAATCAAAATTTTCAGCACCTCCGGACCTGAACCTCTAGCCCCAGGCCCTGAACATTCCAAAAACGTTTTCAGCATAACATCAGGTCCTAAGCTCCCAACCTCAGGTCCTGAACATTGCAGAAACTTATTTCAGCACACCATCAGGCCCTGAACCTCTAACCTCAGGTCTTGAACATTGCATAAATTTCACAATATGTTTCTTAGCTAAAATCGAAACAATTGTTATACAAATTATCATTCTTACTCTTATTTCTACATGGATTTCACTAGGAAAATGTTTTAGATCCAAATATGAAAATTTATGTCCTTATAACAAGGAACAACCATCACATGTTATTAACCGGAAATTACATCAAGAAAACATATTACATGTGTACTCTAATTTCCATTTTCTAACGATGTGTGTAACCTGCGAATGTTCATGCATATGTAATAGCCATGTTTTTTCACAAATTATTACTGTAAATCTGTAATCAATTACTATAAGATACTCCTTCCGTTTCAATATAACTGTCCACTTTTAAAAAAAATTACGCATATTAAGAAATTATTACATTCTTAAAATGGATTTTCTATGGGCACACAATAGTCACTAACTCCCATATAAATGAGCTCTTCTTATTGGTGGTTGAATAATAAATGTTAACGGCCCCCCTGCATTCACATCAATTCCACCAATAAAAAGAGCCCATTTTTATTGGAGTTAGTGACTAATGTGTGCCCTTGGCACACATTAGAAAGACCGTTCTTAAAAAAGTTATACTCCCTCCGTTCCTCCCAAATGTTTACATTTGGGTGGAGCGCGGAATTTAAGAAAAATGATAAAATAGTGGAGGAAAGTTAAAAAAAGTGAGTAAAGTAGTGGGACCGATTAATATTATATGTATAAAGTGGGTATAGTGGAGAGAAGTAGTGGATGTAGTTATTTTAAAAATTATAAAATTTTTACCATTGTTGGAAAGTTTTGAAATGTAAACAATTGGAAGGGACATCCCAAAAAGGAAAGTATTAACAAATGGGAGGGAGAGAGGGAGTATTAGTTATCATATTTATTGCATTGACTACATAAACTACACCACTGTTTATGGTAGAGAGTTAGCCTTGGAAATATAAACTAGTAATATAATAATTGTGTGTGGTGTAGAATTCATCTTGAAAATATAAACTAAATTTTATAATTTAAATAGTGACATTGAAAGTGTAAGTGGATAAATATTTTAAAACAAATTTTTTTCTTTAAAAATGGACGGTTATTTTAAAACGGAGGCAACCAAGATCTGACAGTCAACGGGAGTAGTTGGCGGTTGTGGGATGTGTAGTTTTATCATTTTATGTTTTGTTGAATTTTTTTTCTTAAATTTTTCAATTATTTCTCTGAAGCAAAATATTTTATAATTGTAAGCGATCTCGGTACAAATCTTTATTTTTTTTGAAAAAATTGGGATGAGCTAGAGTTAATCACGGAATTTTGAACAACAAGAAATTAACTTTTATCACTGAAATATCTTAATAACTTTGAATATTCTTAATTTCTCTTTCAATTTTAATTATATTTTATTTTATATTCGGATGGACTGTTTTAGTGGCAACTATTATTCTACATACTTTTATTGTTCAAAATTGTTATTATAGCGAGATGAATCTGAAATTTCAGTATCTATACATATATGATTTATCTTGTCAATTATATTTTTTAAAATTATGTTTTTTTGTAAGGTATTTTTAAGTTATGTTTAAGTAAACGTAATCGAATCTAACGCTCTCCAGGCGTATAACAACTAAGTGAACAACCTTCGCTTCGGCCGGCCAATCATTGGTAATCAATCACTTGAATAGTTTGGTTGTTCTCTTCATATAGCTGTTCCGGAAGTATTGTTTTGACAGTCGTGTACAACTAAATATGGTTCTTCGTGAAGCGGGACTGTCTAGCAACACGTCTACTAAGAGAAATCCTTCGTATGAACACCAATGTGAAAGCTGGTTGTCCTAAACAAAGGTGAGTTAACTCTCATCTCCTTCGCTGGTGTTTAGGCCGCTAGCCGGTGCTTGTTGTTCATGTAAATTGAGCTGAAAGTGGTGAAAGGGCTTAGTTGACGGCTTGTAGGATTTAAACTTGAGAATAAAACTAAAAACTTTAAGTTGGGCCAGCCCAATGACCCCTCCTGATTCGATCACGTTCCCTGGGGTCAGAATATCTGATGCCTCCTAAGAGGACGATGAATTATTTCATGGGATTTTTCTGTGCAATAATGCACGTCCATATGCTACTCCTGTTTTTTTCATACTTTTACCGTATTTTTTTTATAATTAAACCCATGCACACACGTCACACCCACGCCGGAAGTAGAACTCTTGAAAAGAGGCCAAGACCTCCGGTGCACCAACCCTTTGTTGTTTGTTGACGTTCACTCTAATTTGAAACATCTTGTAAACGTAAAGTGAAATTTGATAACAAACCTAATGAAGTTCGTAAAAACTGCTAAAGTGATAATATTCTAACTTAATAAAAGGATTGTTTTTAATAGGGGGGGGGGGCTTAAGGGAGGACATGGAAGTGAAAGAGCCAAGAGATAATGAAACCCAAAATCATACACGTAAGAAGAAAATTCATGATCCTTCGACCACGATTACTGCTTCGTGTCTCGTATTGAATCTCAGGTGCTGCGTTTGTATCTGCAACAGCTCCTCTACTCTCATTTACTTCAATTTTTCCATTTTCTTCTTTGGAAACATAGTGTGCAATGGTGCCGCAAATCTCACAACTTCTGCATAGAAACAACAAGTAAAACCAACCAGGTCTGTTACATTGATGCAAAATTATTTAATTTGAGACTCTAATCATGAAAACAGAACTCACCTGTTTCCTCTGATGTTGAACCAAGTGTCGGCGCAATGTTGATGAGCAGCAGCAAGATCACCCTTACAATCGCACTTCAATTCAATAGCAACACCACAACATGAATCCATCAAACTCATTTGACAAATCCTACACTCCCTCTCCTCCACAATTTCCATACCATTCATTTCCTCATTATCAGTATTTCGCACCGTAATTTTCACCTCACTGCTCTCCAAGTCCATTTCCTCAATTTGCAGGCACAATATCATCAAACTTCCATCAATCTCTAACGACACTTCATCACACCTGCTCGACCGTGCCTTATCAGTCTCGGCCAAATGTAAGCTGCCAGAATGTTTCAGGAGAGCTGGTGACATTTAATATTCTGTTGAAGAAAGGAGAAAAGGCTGTATGTTTGAAGTTGAAGTGGAGATATCAGTTGCATTGTTAGAATGTGCTCTGTTGGTTGTATTAAGGAGAAACAAAAGAGTCGCTACCAATTTCCCAACTATATTATCTACTGCCGGAAAAGCTAGAGATAATTGGTTTCATGGTTGATTCATGAGTGGTCCAAATATTTAACATTTATTCTGAAACTCGCTTCTTTGCTTATTTGCCTTGTTTTTTTATGGCCTATCAAATGCCTCTTCAATTATCTACTCTTTTTATTAATTATAAAATATAAATATTATATCTACTCCGTGATATTTTAACAGATTAAATTAAAAACAAGTTTGCAACACCATCACTCAATATCCTCAGATCATAACATTTTAGTTGTCCCTTCAACTTTTTGTTTTGCAAGTATTTTAAGGTGCATACAAAAAAAATCGGTAGTACACACAAAAAAATAACAAACGGATAGCTGCAATGACGACCCAACAATCTTAATTGGGATTTTAAGAAAAACAGCTATATTGTTATTTATTGTAAATTTTTTCAATTATTTACATTAATACCAAAATACAACTTTCAACCAAAATTCAATCACAGTAAAATACATGCATTACATTATAACCGTCAAAATGTTGATAAGCTCTAATATGTGACGGCCTCCAATGACGTGTAGAACCAACTGCATACAAACTCCAGAGTTTCCTCCATCTGAAAGCCCTGGGCTCACCTCACAAAACACAGCACACTTGAATCCAAGTTAGAATCAAAGAATAAGTCTTCCACATGGTAGATATTACACAAGTCAACTACTTCAGCTTTATTTTTATTCTTGCTTCTTTCTCTAATTGAAATTACCCGAAAAGAATATTTTTCCTACTCATACAATGATCTTATCAGTTTGCTAGATCCCTCTGGGAGTCTGCCCCAGCTAATGCTCACACGTCCCAGTCTATTTGCAAGTGTAGCTTATGTTAGGTACATCAAATTTCTTGTTATTTAGTAGCTTATGTTATTACCATGTAATAACGACTCAAATCCTTGATACTGGTCAATATATGTCAACTATACACTGTCATCTATATTTCTCTTAGCTAACTTTTATTTTTTGCATATCCTTCCATTTCCTGTCTATCTACCAAAACTAGAAAAGAAGTTACACTCGTAGATCCCCTACAGTATATTTCACTTGTACTACAAAGATAGATTTTCCTCCTCAACTACAGAGTAACTTTACACTTGTAAAACTGGAAGCATCACTACAAAGTAAGATTTGGCACCTCATAAAGTCCTCTTATCTCTATATTATGCATTTCACTATAACAAATTTTGAACTGATATTTTATACCTCCAAGCAATTAGAGTACAGCTTCTAGCATACCTTATAGGCCATCCCCTACAAACGTGAACAAGTACAAAGTTGTTGAGAGATGTAATATGGATGGGTTAAGGCTAAACCTTTACCCTTCACACCTTAATTTGCTCAATAAACATGGACTACAAGGCATGGGGAAAGAGTAGGGTAGTATTCTCTTCCAAGTTAAAAGGAAAAGGCTTGTGGATTTAATCATACTTGTATGACGATTAACGAGCATTCTTTCTTCTACATATATTCTTTTATACAATATAGTACAAATAAATTTTCTAGCAGCAACTTAAAAGTATAAATAGAAGAGCATTATCTTGTAAACAGTTTTATGCTGCTGATTTTCAAATTGTGTTAACTAAATATACTTTTATCAATAGAAGGTTAAAAGATTAACAATCTTACACATCGCGTTCTTGATCTATGTTCATAAATTTCACAAGCATCGAAGTTAGTACTAGCTTGTGTGATATAATGCGACAAATAAAATAAAAGGCATGTAAAAGAATGTATTAAGAAATGATGGCAGTCATCCATTTACTTGACAAACACCAAGACATTCAGAGCCACATTTTAATATTTCTTTATATTACATTCTGATGGGACTTCTATAACGATTAGGGAAGTAACATAAGGCAAACTCTATCACACAATGATTACTACAATATTTCATGTTCACATCTCAAAGTTCAATATAAAAGCTTCAACATATACAAAAGGCAAAACTGTTGATCACAAGCATGCTCCAGATGCACATGCCAAATTACATATTACTATCAATTTAGCAAGAGACAGTAATATACTGTGAAAATACAAAAAGATACAAAAAACAGGCCGTCGGATGGCGAATAGATATTATTTCACTTTTTTTTTAACAAAGATATTGTTTCACTTAGTAACTAAAAACTGTTAGCATACGGTATACACTGGATTTTTTGTTGACCCACAATCCCAACTATCCCACTTCGCAAAACATAATATTTAGATTTGGAGCTGACTTCATCACCCTACTGCAATCCGGTAAAAGAGCCATAATTTCAGTCTAGCAAGATGATGTTTTAACATTTCTACATGTGTGGAAACAAACTTTTTACATAACAAAACTTGCAAAGTTTTTCAAATCTATTATTTTAGTAATTAAAGTTAAACCTCTAATAATGAGTAACCATTAGAACGGAGAAACTTATTCATTTAACGAGGTTACGCCATTATGTTAGGACAAGAGAAAATTATTTATTTGACAAAGTTAATCAATTATCAAACATTAATGTATAAAAAATTAAGGATTATTTTTTACTGCTTCATTTATGTGCATTTCTCGCATCTAAAATTTGGATGTCTTACTGATTTACTTAGATCTCTTTAAAGGAAAATTCTAGAACTATATGAAAATGACTAGGTTATGAAACAAGTCTTCATAATTCAAGAACACAATTTTGGGTCACTAGCAGGCACCAGCTTAAGTATCTTTAATTAAATCACAAGCACTTTTGATTTTGCACTCACAATTCCAGCTATACAAACATGTTTAATTACCTAGTATGTACATATAATTCTAGTTCTAAAAATATTCTACAGTAAAATTGTACTCCGCTAAAAATACTAAAATTCCTTTGATTCCGATATTTAGATATTCTAGTAATACAACTACACAAAATGACTTTGTCATGGATTTTAAGTTTTTGAGTAGTTTCTAGCATTAAGGATGGTTGGTGTCTCGGTAGATGATAGCAGTCTCCTAAATGTGATGTTAAACTCAGATTTGGCTATTAAAGAACATCAATGTCTTGATAAATTGTGGATCACTATGAAAATTATGACAATTAATACGAAACTAAAGTTGGGGCTTCATTTATGGGCGTATACCAAAAATTTCTAATTTTCGGTACCGGATTTATTTTTTTTAAAGAAAATATTTTTGGAATGTTGGACCGGACATTCCACATAAAATTTTACTCTTATGTCTCCATCATTCTTTATCACCTATGTCTATTTATGAAATCATAGGTCTTGTGACTTGCAAGCAATTCTAGGGTCCACAGCTCGTCTTAGAAATGAAAACATAGTGAAAAGGGGTCAAAGTCAAAAAACTATATCTAGTGACAAAAGCACAAAAGATAAACTCCAACTAAATCTTGCCAGAATAAACATACTGCCATTATTGACCTAAAGTTCAAAAGTTGCAGCAAACCTGGAAACCCTACAACGAAGCAGTAATTGAAGTCCAAGATTGTCATCCAACAACGGAAAGTCAATTGCATAGCTTCAATCTAATCCCAAGATTGCCAAATATAAACATGCAAAAATTAAGACTTCTCGTGTATATGTATATATGATATGACAGGGCACAATAATAAACGTCAAGCCTTTGACATAAAAGTAAACAAAACCTAATGTTACAGTCTACAAGATTTAAAAATTAATGGTTCTTAATATCGATTCTACAATGGGTAGTACTTGTTAGGTTTTTGCTCCTACATAGATGTTCCAAAAGTTGTAAGACATATTTAATACAATCGTAAGCATTGCACCAGATTACAAGTAATCTGTTAGCTAGGTGTTTTCCGCTTATAATAGCTCAATGAAAAAAATTCCAAATTTCATACTAAAAAATAAACATCATTCTTTTTTAGGGATTCTCAAGTTTTCCTACTTTTTAAGTAAATGATCTTCTTAGTAGGATAGTTTCCTTCTTATTAAGCGCCATTTATATTTGTATATTAACAAACTCGAAATTCAAGTCTGTTAGATTCCGAAGCTATGCTTTAAATACGTACACTCTGTATACACTTGAATTATGTACTTCATTACTCTTTCAAAACTTTAGGTGTTCCGTTTCAGGTGAACTTAAAATAAACACATACTGTTTTCTTTTATTGATTTGACTACCGCACCAACTCCATTCTACATTTACTTTTCAACTTTGTGTTTCTCATCTTCATATATTAGGAAAAATGTATAATTATTGAAACAAAGAATTGACATTTAGGTAGCTCAGAATTGTATATAATGGTTTTTATTCCATAATAATAAATATCAATTCAAAATATGATAGCTAGACAGCTAATATAAGCCGCCACTCAACTGCCAAGGTAGTTTCGTAGTTTACTCGTTTAGTCACTACGCACAGATTTCTTTCAAGTCAATTGCTACAGTGCCATAAACTGGTTGGTTAGTCCAATAACAGCATGTAAACCACAGCTCTAAAATCTCAAAATAAAAACAAATTGTACAAAAATTGTATTTAGTGATTCGTATTTAACTCACATTCAATGATTAATATTCATAAGTAGTTCAGGTTCTCTGCCGTCCAGGCGTTTCCACCTTCATTGTGTTTTAAACATAATACACAACTACCCAAATTCGACTAATTTTCACATCTAAAGGGAAACCTAAGTATTATGCCTGATTCATTCTACTAACCCATACCTAGTTGTGTGTTACTATGTTATTCTAAAATACCATAACTCATAGGTGCACTACACACTTGGAAATTGTCTGCTTTATTCTTTTAAACTGCAATATTCACACATCTTCCTAATATATCTCTGAGTAATAGTTTACAAGTTTTATTCATCTCCTTCGATCAGAATAGTATTAAAAACAGAACACCCAAGAAAGGAAATATCAGTGGGAAATGTTACTAAAAAAACCCCTTCGTTTTTTAGATTGATAAGATGAGATAAAGTTCATAGTCTTTACTCTTTAACTGTATGGAAACATGAAGTCCCAAGACTCTTGTTCTGAAGCCCTATTGACAAAAAAAATAATTGCCCTGGAAACAAGAAACATGTGGGATAGACCAGAGTGAATAGCAACAAGTATCAACAACCTATAGTTGACAGTTATACAGTTATAAATTGGTTGAAAAACGAATTCCCTACTGCAGCACCTAATAATGAGAGAAAACCTTGAGGCACGGGAGATGACGCAAATGGTACTTACTTTCCTAAATATTGACACGAACGAAAGTCTCTCATACTAAACTAATATAAACATGGACAGTATCAATCAGTGCCAACCCAACAGAATCCTTTGTAGATAATAAAAACTCACATTTCCAACAAGCACTGAATTCTCAAACAGAATTCATAATCACCAACTAGAATAAACTGATAATAAAGAAAATTTAACATTCATTTCCAAATGTGAAAGTTTCACATCCAAACAGAAAATACTGATAGTCTGATACTAATATATTAGTTCCAAAGCAAGCATAATAATAATATAAGAGCAATCTGAAATGACAAAGGTAGCATAAATTATCCCATTTAAAAAAACAGAAGGGTAAATCACCTATTGCTAATTGTACGAAAACTGGGGCTTCAACCCTAGCTAGTACCGACACCCCCTGAAACATGCTACATCGTCCCAAGCATCAGTTAAACCTTCTTCCCTCGTCCCTTATTGCCAGCAATTCTTGACCTGCTTCCTTCCTCAAAGGAAGAATGATCTTTGGAATTTCTATGACATAATAAGCACACAAGGATCACCAACACTTCTAGTTCCTTTGAACATGGTATTTATAGTTTACGTCTTGTAAAGTGTGATGCTTCACACAATTAAATTATATTATTATTTAAGAAAAATACAACTTACTTCTGTCTCTTTGCATTCTGCTGCTTGATGCTAATAACCATATCCATAGTCCTCTGTTGGTGTTCTGTTGTTTGAGAGTGTAGGTCCAGGCCATCAACTGTTTCACAATCAACTCTGCAGATCCGACACCATCCCATACTAGTAGGCATTCTCTTTCTGAACCTATCAAAAGGATTGTTGTTTCCCTACAACATAGCCAGAAAAACAAAGCATTAAGCATTATCAGCAGGATTTTTAAACAAGAAAGCGGAATTCTTCAGTGTATGAACATGGCATAATAGAGTACCATAAAAAGAGTAATTAAACTGTTTACCATAAACCAACTATGAGCTTCAGAATTCAATAAACACGCTAAAATACATCAAATTCCAGTAACAAATGTCACTTACTGCATAAAAACCACCATCACTTGGAAAACCATGGAGTGAATAGCTGCTCCTATATCCAGGCTCACCAATTCGTGGGTAATTCGAACCGGGATCTAATGAAGTTCCAAAACCATCTCCCACACGCAAATGACTCTGTCCAATTTTAGGACCAAAAAGTTCTCCCCTGTGCAAATGGTTGGGAATAAAATCTTGACCACCCATGTTACCATTCCTAAGATGTTCAGGAAAAGGTTTGCCGACAGGATCTGAAGATATGTCGGAAGATCTGGATCCTTCATGAACTGCACGAGTGTCCCGGCCATGAGCACCATCAAGAAGACCAGACTGACTGGGTGGAGCACCTGATATGCCTCCAAACCCACGAGATGGAAAGCTATGGAATTCTCTTCCTGGACTTCTAGGTGGCCGATGATCCACACCAAACCCAGGCCCTGAACCATGAAAATCAGGCTGAGTACGGGCAGAAAATCCTCTTGCCCTGTGATCCTCATTAAAAACAGTTGGTCTTTCTCGAACATCGTTAGGATGAAAAGGCCCACCTGCATGATATGGGGGCAAGAACCTTGAAGGAGTGCCATAATTAAATTCATGAGGAGGATAATCACCTGGCCTTGACGAAAAGCCATTCCCAAAATTTGAAGACAGTTCTAGACCCATTACTGACGGTTTAGGGAACTGTTTAGGTGCATCCTCATAATCGCGCTGACCAATACGTCCGGGTGGTCCAGACAAGAACGGGTTTCCATCAGCACCTTTGACGTGTAACCCAGATGCCGCATCAAATCCAGGTACACGATTTTCATTAGCTAAAGGCTGCTGCCCGTATTGACCTCTATCAAAAGGTCCTGATACATGGGGATCAGGATATCTACCCTCAAAGTGGCGAGGCCTCTGATTTTGTTGCATAGGAACACCATCAGGGCCGTGTAGTGATCCTTCAGTAGGCTCAGCTTTTAGAGTCCTCGAAAACATAGGCTGGGAATGAGTGGAGTTATTCTGGTAATGTTGCCTCCTTTGAACACCTTCAAAGCTTTCATTCGGATGTACACCTGACTGAAAATCTGAAGGCATAGATGGTCTTTGTTGATGATACGAAGGCCCATAGGGCCCTGGAGGCAGCTGATGTCTTCCTTGATCACTGTGTGGAACTGAATTCGAGGAATTCATAAAGCCCTTGTCCTGAAACCTGCCATATTCACCAACTGCAGGACCTTGAGGAGTGACTTGCTCGTGAATCGATTTATTTTCTTGCGTCCTCAAATTAGTATCATCATTCCTACGTCCCATATAAGCTTCTGTTGGTTTCAAGGTAGAATCTTTTCCAGAGGAATACTCTGCTTGCATTGGAGGTACAACATTGCCATCTCTCTCACCAAGGGATGAAGTTTCAATTTTAATGCCACCGGATGAAGGATCTAGATTACCATTGGCATCTTCCTTCACATCTTTCTTCATTGCATCCACCTCAGCATCTTCAACTTTGCTCATAATGCCTTTATGTGTTCCATTATTTCCACCTTCACTTGTGATTCCATGTTCCTCATTCCCACTTCCGATCCCAGTGATAGATGCTTTGACCCCCACGGAATCCACTCCGGCATTACTGACATCCTTTCCAGAACTATTGTTTAGAGCTGACCCTACTTCTTGCCCTACAGCATTTTCTTCACCTATTCCAGACTGAGAAAACCTTTGCCCCGAATGAACTAGGTCAGACGGTTGAACTGAACTCGACTGGATTGGTCTGGACTGAGCATTAACACCAAACGTGCCACCAGATTGCGGAAATGGCTGAGATAGTGTCGCTTGATTTGGTGCAGCAGGTCTTCCACCATGAGTTTGGGGCTGATGAGGCATGCCTTGAGCTTGCACACTGTTATGTGGTGGTGGGGCAGGAAGGGCAGCACCACTTTGCTGCAACAACTGATTAGGACCCTGAGGTCGAGACTGGACAGGCATAGGCTGATGAGCAAAAGGTAGCTGATGCATAGGACCTCGAACCGGACCAGATGCCTGTAGCGGAAAGGCTTGCTGTCCGTATTGCTGAGGTAGTTGTTGCATGGGTTGTAAAGCAGGACGTTGTTGACCACCGTGTCCCTGCTGTGGAGCTTGAGGACGAATCTGTTGAAGTTGTGCAGGAGGGACGCCACGCATTTGGCTCTGACTGGGCATCAAGTTTGGCTGTTGCTGATTGGTCGCCGAAACATTAGCCTGCTGTGGAGGCATTTGTATGGACTGTTGAGGGAACTGAGCAGCAAGAGGAAAAGACCCAGTAGAAGGATTCATATGCATGGGATACTGGGGCGTTGCCTGCATTAGTTGCTGGTGAGGTTGAACCGGGGGATGCGATTGATAAGCTGGCACAACAATGGGAGCTGGTTGCTGATTTTGAAGATTGTTAGGCTGCAGAGGGGGAAAATGGGGATGACTTTGGTGCTGAGAGAGAGCCTGGGGTTGCATTTGATGTTGCCCCTGATGTCCTTGGATCTGTGCCTGTTGATTTTGAGGTGCCTGGAAATTCGGTTGCGCCGGAGGCTGCATGGAATGAGTTGGTGGATGAGGTTGTAGATGCGGGTAAGGCTGTTGGGCAGCTGGTTGAGTGTGTGGTTGAATTTGAGGCTGTGTTGCAAGATTAGATTGTTGCGGATTAACTTGATTCTGCACATATGGACCTTGAGGCTGTCCTTGAGGTGGAACTTGTAGTTGCTGCGATAGTGGTGGTTGCTGGGCCAGGAGCTGTGGCTGAACATTTGCTTGGCTTTGGCCTTGAACCTGCTGCAATGGTTGCTGATGGGGCTGGATTGCAGTTTGGTGCTGAGCATAGACCTGAGGTTGTCCAACAGGAGGTGCATGCTGCGGCAACGGCTGAGCAGTTTGTTGTTGATAAGGGTAGTACTGCTGGTAAGATTGCTGGTATGGATCATATGAAGGATACTGCTGATAAAATTGCTGAAACTGTTGCGGATACCACTGCTCTGCAGTTGTCCCAGCAGCTGACGTGTTAGCTTGGACCTGAGGATTTGCATTAAGTGCAGATGGAGGGGCAGTAGCAATCTGGGCCGAAGGTGCCTGGGAGGCTTGGGCTATAACTTGTGAATTGGTCTGGCTCAAGTTTGCAGTAGTAGCTGTAACAGAGGTAGCAGCATCTTTCAAAGTTTCTGCAGTCTGCTGAACTTGTGGATTTGCACCCTGTAGTTTGACAGCAGTGAGTAAGATAAAAAAATCTATTAAATGAAAGAGACTTAACCTAGAACTTGTAGACTTGATGACATTTGTGCACTCACAGCACAACTTTGAGCATGCTCCTGCACTTGACGATGTACAATCTGTACCCCGCATCTGTTACATACAACAGGAGAATTTCCAAAGGAGCACCCAGAGCAATGTGAGGTGCACTGAGATAAAGGGCCCTGCCACGAACAGCCACTCCTGTGAAATAGACAATGCACTAGTGTTTTGTCTATTTTTTCAGCCAATGCTTTGTCTGATTCGATAAGTGGCTGCAATAGAAGTCACTAAACATATTGAGAAGACAGAAATCATCTCCACATACTTAAAAACAAAAAATACTTATGTCATAACCTTCGAATGTTCTTCAGTCACCAAATATCCATCGTAGGGGCAGGCCTTGGTAGTTCCAACAACATAAGTTAAACACGGTTTGCAATATAAATGAGTGCACTGTGATTGAAGTGCTTCATTTGGGTACACAAGTGTGCGACAAACAGGACAGAAGTACTCGCCAGCTAGAGAGTGTATATTAACTATACACTCGTTATCGAAACCCATATCTTCTCTTAAATCCGCCTTAAAGTCCAAAGGTACATCAAATCAGTAAACATGTACACAAGCAATAATATATTATTACCGATAACCTGAAACAAAGTTAGGGGTGCGGGGATGTGGGTGAATAATGCGTGGAAACACATAGATTCAAAAATAAGATTGAGTACAGTTCACTAATCCAAATGCTAACATGTGCACATCTGTGAATAATGTTTAATTTTCGTAACAGGAACTTTTTTATGGTTGAAGAGTTAAAGTGACAACGCTTAGCGTGTTGGTAGTGGGTCATGATCAAATGGGCTAACCTTTGAAAAAAGGATTCAGAAACAGTGTGGGCATACCGCATCTATAATGATATTACAATTATATAATTGATGTTATGAAAGATGGAGTACACCAACAAAAGTACAAAACTAATAAATTTATGCATATTGAATCTAATACACGACCTAACCATCTGATACAAACGAATTATTTGTCAAATTATTGATTTTTGTAGTAAAAATTGTAAAAAAAAACAGAAGAAATTTAGTTGAGATTTCTGGATACACGAGTATTCAACACCGGGGTGCGCGTCTTAGAATCCTAGTATCATAAATGCAAACCATATATTAAACCGTAATAATAACAAAACACATGTATAGACTTGCAAATTGCAACTCATACTCCGACAGGTCCCCGTACCGCAAACACAAACAGTGAAATTAAAGAACTTCCACTCTAAAATAAATCAATAGTGACACATTAATGACACCAAATTGCCACATCTCATCACGAAATTAAACACCAATTATACAAACCCCAAAAACACACAAGTATCCCCAAGAATCCGAATCCGATAACGGGTGCAGGTGCGCGGAGACGCAACAATTCGGTGTGTGACCCACAAATCCCTGCTTCCTAGATTCATTAATGCAACCATATATATAACCAGTAATACTAACATACACACAAAGACATGCAAATTGCAACTCATGCCCCTGCAGGTGCCCGTGCAGCAAACACAATCAACGAAATTAAAGAACATCATCAGCTAACAAAAACGATACCAAGCTCCACAAATTAATATCAACCACGCTAAATCACAACAATTCAGCAGCTAATACACACCAATAACACAAACCCTAAAAACACATAAGCACTCATAAACTAAATAAATCAAATACAAAATCACAATTCAAAAAATAACAAATATATACATATATCCACATAATTCACAAACAACAACAAAGAAATGATAAATCTGTAAACTTCAAAAATACATACAAAACTTAAAGAGGGAGATATTAAAATTGAGAAGAAAACAGGTACCTAGATTCACCGCGATGATCAACTGGTGCAGATCTTAAAAACCCTAAAATCAACAAAAAGAGAGGATAATTAGATATTTATATATAAAAAGATTTCTAGGGTTTAATAATAAGTGATAACGAAGATGATCAAGTGAGCGATAATTAGGGAGAGAGTGAGGAGAGAGATAGGAGGAGAGGCAGTTATGTTACTTACTTATAACCCTAGCCTTCGGCTGTACTGATCCTCGACTTCCGGCTTCAATTTATATAAGTGCCTTTGTTAATGTGATCTAATTATTTTTAATTTTATTTTAGCTTTGAATATTACTGAAAAAGAAAATTTTAAAAAAAATATAAAACTATACTTTCTATTCTATCTTAAAATACGACTTTTGAAGTTCTCTCCCAGAAACGATAACAATTGGGAGGGACAGAGGGAGTATATTATTTTTAGTCCGGGTGAGTAGTTTATATTATTTTATATAGCTTTAACCCGTGCGATTCACAGTTCCCATTAATATTTAAATTTTTATTTATCCCGTCATATAATAATTTAAAAATATTTATATAAAAATATAATAATTTTAAATTTATAAAAAAAATAATTAGATAACGTGTGGTCGTAGTTTAGTAAGATAAATATACTATATATATATATATATATATATATATATATCTAGTAGTTTAACAATTTAGCAGTTTAACAATTTAGTAGTTTAGCATATATATAACACTATTTTTTTAATAATATGATAAGTTGTGATTGTAGTTTAGTAGGATTCGTAGACTATGTGTGTACTAATTTAATAATTTAGTAGTTTAGCGGATATATAACACTATTTTTTTAATAACTAAAATTGGGGGATAACCGTTGAACCAAATTATACCATAGTATAGATATAGATTAGCTCGATATCATTAAACTGATCAACAATTTATATTTTGAATTCAATTTTCTGATAGCCTGATTCAATAATTTTTTTGTTAGTCGAATCAATTATCTTTTGTTATTTTATTCTAACCTTAGACACATTATACTATACCAACCAAATCCCATTAATTATATTTATTTTCCTTTAAGTTTTAGTTTAGCCTTGAATTAATAGTATAATTTTGTTTTAGTCCAGATGAATACTGTATACTGTATTATTTGTCATTATTGCGAGACTATTATATTGATCAATAAATTGTATTTTAATTTTAATTTTGTTTTAACCTGGTTCAATAATATAATTTTTTTAGCATGGAGGAATAACATATATTATTTTATTTCCCGTGACCTTTATACCGAACAACGATTTATCTTTAGTTTGGTAATGTGTTTTAGTTAGGGCTCAGCATTCGGTCGGTTCGGTCCGATTTCGGACCGAACCGAATAGACCGAAAAACCGAATTATCATTTTTTCTTGGACCAGACCGAACCTAAATTATAATATGGACCGGACTGAACCGAACCAAATTTCGGTTCGGTCCGGTTTTGGACCAAATAGACGGAATTTTTTCAAAAAAAATTGTATTAAAATTTTAAACCAAAAATTATAAAATCTAGAATATAATTAAAGTAAGGTGATATATAAAGTACTAAGAGTGTTATAAATATAATTAAAAATTATGATTATAATTTTTTAGATATATGTAATATATATAGAATATAAAATTATAGTATTTATAATTTGGTCTGCTCGGTCTATTCAGTCCGGACCAAAATATTTTTTAAAAGAATCGAACTGAATTTTATTTCGATTTGTTCGGTTCGGACCGAATAGACCGAATTCCTTATAAATCAGGATCGAACCGAACCGAATTAGCACGGTTCAGTTCGGTTTTTCAGTTTCGGTTCGATTTTGCTCAGCTCTAGTTTTAGTTAAAAATTTTATATACTAATTATAATCAAAGTAGGTTTGGAATAGAAAATATAACTTGTTTTACTTAAAAATTGTTTATATACTAGATACTAATTAAGTAGAGAAATGACAAAGGTCCCAAAAAACTTATTCCAAAATTTGTCCAAATAACATTCGATAAGAGTTGATTAGTAATAACTTTTATAAAATGACGGGCTCGTCTTACATACATATGTGTCCATGAATTATAATTTAACACGTGTCATTTGGGACAAATTTTGATAAAAATAATAATAATTTGGACCTCAAACATTACTCACTAAAGTAATGGTAATCAAGGAACACAATGAAATCATTAAATAATGGTAATTAAGTAAATTAACAAAGTATCATATCAATCAAACATTCAATATTTCGTCTATTATATCGTGTGTGTATGTATGTATATATATGTATGTATATATATATATATCATAATACCCGAGTCTACCCAAGTATAGTTAGTAGGGTTATAAATTGATCCGGTATCTCGGCTTACATCTGACTCGAAAATATGATACATCTCTCATATCCATTTTATAAATTATCCAAATATGGGAGAAAATTTAAACTCGGATAAAATATGATCTCAGATATGAACACTCATATACCCGCTCAAATTAAGTCTCATATTATTTTCTATAAAATGATCATACCTGAATATTCAAATATGATTCATGACTCATATTCGATTTGACCCGTATGCATAATATAATTTTAACTTATTATGTTTGTAAGTAAATAATCATTTTATAATTCTTAATGTCGTATATAAGTTTTAATATCCTACAAAGTATGACTTATATTGTTATAATTTTTATAGCATTATATTTATTTATAATAAATGATAATCATCTTAATAGTGGAAATCAAAATTATACTTAATATTAGTTAATCATATTTGACTCGTATCCAGTGGATCATAAACTATCTGGCTAGAAAAGAAAATACGGCACCGACTCATATTCGGTTTAAATCCGGTCCTTATATAGTCGGGATCAGTTTGTATCCGAATAATATGATACCGGACCCAAATTTGGACACAATAAAAGTAAAATGATACGATACTTGAGCACACGAGTGTCCAGTTCTACCCGGATCATTTTACAGCCCTTCAGTATTTAGTTAACCAATCGGTAAATTATTGATTATTTTATAACTAATCAAAAAGCAATACTAAATTTAAGACCAATCATATTATAAAAAAGATTTTCCTTATTTAACCTTACCATCATATTATACGAACCACATTTAATTAATAATTCTAAAATAAATAAAATAATTACTTAGTTTATACATATTCACTTATTATATATTTCATATATATATTTACAATAAATTAATAAACCAAACCAAATGTATACAGTATAACCCGCTTAAAGCGGGGTCTTAAGAGGGTAAAATGTACGCAGCCCTGCCCTTACCCTTAACGTACAAAGACTGTTTTCCTGAAAACCCGGGTTTAGTGAATTATATATAAAATAGTGTGTAATAATTTTGAAACAATACTGATATGGATGAAAAGTAATATGTAAAAACACAATTAATGTTGAATTAATTGTGTCCTAAAGTTGATCGGTCAAACTCGTTGCCCACGGCCCAAAGTAGGTCGTCACAGTCACATCCCAATATGAATTTTGATAATCCAAGCAGACTGTGACGGCCACGACCCAAAGTGTATGGATGAAAAGTAATATGTAAAAACACAATTAATGTTGAATTAACTGTGTCCTAAAGTTGACTGGTCAAACCCGTGACCCACGGCCCCCAAAGTAGGTCGTCACAGTCACATCCCAATATGAATTTTGATAATCCAAGCAGACTGCGACGACCACGACCCAAAGTGAATGGTGTAGCCCACGGCCCGAAAGCAGCTACATGTGAACCCCGTCAAGCAGGCCTGAGAATTAGATCCATGATGACACCAATATCGTATCCAACATGGAAACAGACTCCGCCTAGGAAATATCCAGAATCCACCGTTTAGGAGAGTCCTACTTACCATATAAGTAGGAGACTTGTCCACCAAGTCTTTCTACCCTAGTTTAACCCTAGACTCAACATTTATATAAAGGGATCTACCCCTTAACCTAGAACTACGTTTTTGGCTTGATTCTCTACAACACAGAGATACGTAGACATCTTGTAAGGACAGCTAGTCCTGTTAGGTCACACAACACTGTAGAAGGGGGTAGAATACAGTGTTAATACAATCAAATCGATTTTGAACACAAGTAACAGTAAACAGATATATACAATATGATAAACTCTGTTATAATGGAACTGTTCTCTCTCAGTGATGAACAAATATCACTAAGAGCTGCTAGGTTACAATGTATAATCTTCTCGATAATGATAACACATATAGTGTAAACCCAAATTATGTGTTTATATAGTACACAGTTACAAGATAACTTCTAATTGATATGGAATATAATTATGTCTCCTAAAATATATCAATCAGATATCTTCTACAAGTCTTTCAGTCTTCTAACTCTTTCCATGCATATCTTCTTTTATTTAGTCTCGATCTTCTACTGTAAATCAGCTTCCTTCCTTAATTGTAAGTCCTCCCGCACTTAAGTTCTGATATGACCTTAAGTTCTGATTTTAAGTTCTGACTTCCAGCAAGTCCTGATTTCAGTAAGTCCTGATTTGTCATGTTGTTAAGTTCTGAAAACTAAATACAAATCATATTAGACATGACATCTCAAATATATCTAACAATCTTCCCCAACTTGTAAATTATGCAAAATATACAAGTTAATAGATTTGATGATGTCAAAAATATTTAAGTACAAATACAATAAGAGTTTAACTAGATAACTAACTACAACTTACAGTCCTTGTAGCTTTTACCAATCTCACTGAGTCAATCTGAATCCATGATGATTCTTGACAAAGCTTGATATCAGCTTTTCTTCTTTAATCCTCAGGACTTGAGAGAGTGTAGTCTTGACTTGCTTCATCTCTTCATTCTGACTTCCAATCTGGTAGATTGCAGTCCTTAAAATAGAGATATGGTTTCTTTCTAAACCATCATTCAGTCTTATTACCCTAGGATGAGAAGAATATTCATTGTAGCACATACATTTCTCTTTCACTATCACTTTAAGCTTAGCATAATTCTTCTTCACTGGAATTTCACTTCCATCATTTTCAACAATATTAGGAATGAATTCTGTAACTCTTGAACTAGAAATTCTTACTTTATCTCTGATGGTCTTCAAAATGAAGTTTGACCATCTCCTGGTAATATCAGACTTTACCTCTAAAAGGTAATGAAAGAATTGAAGTTCTTTCAGTGATTTGTTTAACACATCCGATTCCGACATCTGATATGTCCTTCCATCTTCAAGAAATAGAATCAGATTTTCCTTGACATTGTGCTTGTCATGAGCATCCAGTACCACTTGAACAGAGATAACCTTATCAAGATGTTTCTGTGTAACATCTTCAAGCGGTCTGTCAGTCAATAAAAATGGATCTCTAGTAG
The DNA here is from genome assembly GCF_009905375.1 of Apium graveolens. NCBI lineage: Eukaryota > Viridiplantae > Streptophyta > Magnoliopsida > Apiales > Apiaceae > Apium > Apium graveolens. The sequence continues at coordinate 38,178 of NW_027417595.1, read as the reverse complement.
CAACTTCAACTCATGTCTTAATCTTTGCTTCATCAGAACCTAGTCCAGCCCCGTCTCTTGGTTCTCTAACATTTAACCCAATAGTCATGAATGTAGACAGCAATTGGCTTTTCTTAGGATCTGATGGTTTGACATTTTTCTACATAAGTTTTTTTTTATCAGCTACTTCCATTTTGTCTAAATCAACTTGAGCACTGTCAGAGGTTGACTTGATGACTTTATCAGACTTGATGTTTCTGTTATAGCTTGTTGTTCTTCACTCTGAACAACTTGAGCCTTGTCAGAGGTTGTCTTTGATTCTTCAGAAATCTTCTTTCTTTTCAGAGTTTGAACATCTTTATCTTCAATAAGATTATCATCAGTAACTTGAACCATTTTGCACACTGACTTTATCAGGATTTGAGGAAGTTTCATCTCCAGTAGCTTGATTGGTTCATCAATTTTTCCTTTCCCTTTGTCTTTAGGATCAATCTCAATCTGTGATCTAGACTTGGGCTTTGATGCCTCGGTATTTGACTTCTCCTTGATCACAATGCCTTTTACCTTAGGCCTTGGAGGTTTCTTTGCAACAGAAGTTTTTGGCTTTAGATTTTTCTTTTTAGCTTTAAATCTAGCTTCTTCCTCCTTGAGATTTTCAAAATCCATTCCTGGATTATGTTTTAGAAACAATCTTCTAGCAATTTCCTCATCAAGTGTCTGAATCTTGGGATCCTTGTAGTAGACTATTGTCTGCTTCCCCTTGAGCTTCAGAGTTTGCATGAACTTTTGAGAATCTTGACTTCCACCTTGTATCAGAACATCAGGCTTTGTCATCAGACTTTGCTAATCAGAACTTGATATCAGATTTTGAGTTTCAGTACTTGCTATCAGATTTTGAGTTTGAGCAGCTTCAGAACTTGTCTTCTTTTGAGTAGAAGATTTGCTTGCTTCAGTAATTAGTTTCCTTGAAGAAACCTCGTTGCTCTGCTCTTTACTTTGAGCTTGACCTCTACCCTTGCTAGGGTTTCCTGGTCATCAGCTTTATCATCTTTCTTCTTCAGTATTTGATCATTAGAGCATTTGGACTTAACTATCTTCTTTTTGGCATCATCTGATAGTAGGAGTGAGAGAAAAAGTTCAACTGAAGATTGAATTTCATCCAATTGAGTCTGTTGAGAAGCTTGATTAGTCGGAACCTCAGAGATTGGGGCCTGTTGCTTCTCTTGAGTTTTCTCAATTGCTTCTACCTTTTCAGAATTAGGTCTAATAAACCTCTTTTTGAGTTGTGTCTTGAAATCATAATTTATCACAAGCTCATCAGCTTTAGCAAAGTGCTCTGTCAGAACTTTAGAGCTTGGAATGAATGAAATCAGTTTCATTCCACTTCTTGGTCCACTCTACTCCCCTATGAAGGAATTTATGAATGAGCGGAAGCGTGATATAACAATTATTCCGTAAAAATCATGTATCGCACATATAGAAAAATGTATAAATAAAAAAAAACGGAGGAATCGTAACCATGCCTTAAAAATTGAAGCTTTATAAAATGGTTGCTAGCAGTTGTTTCTCAGTGTGTGAAGCACTCTACCGGTATCCACCAAGAATAATCCTCTTCGATGAAGCTTTTTATAAAACCAAGCTTTTATAAAAATGGAGTTTTGGGAGAGAGATAGAGAGAGATAGAGAGAGAGAGAGAGAGGAAGAAGATAGAGGCTAGCTTCTTCTTAGGTTTTTCACAAAAACAAGTGTACCTTTAGAATGAGCCATCTTATTCTATTTATAGGGCTCTCCTAGGATTTTTATAATATATCAATATATATATATATATATATATTAGCCCCACATTTTATCTTTATAAAATGTTTTAATAATAATTAAAACTATTTTAATCATTATTTTTTTTCTAAACTATTTAGAAAATAATTCTCTCTCTCATTATTTCATCAAAAAAAATATTCTTTTATGGTGTGACCCTATAGGTTCAATATTTTGCCGGTAGTAGAAATAAATAATAATAAACTTTTATTAATTATTTACATGAATACTAAAATTCACTAAATATAATTAACTGATTAATTATATTTATTCTACATCGTGAGTGATGCTTCTCAACATATCGTGACTATCCGGATAATATGAATTCACTGCTTAGAATACCAAGAACCTGTCAGTGACTAGTTACCGTACAATGAACTCCTTCTACCCTTACAATATCCTGATTAAATACAAGGCATGGATCTCGTGTCAGGCCTGAAAGAGATGTGTCATAAGTCCAATCATGTATGATAATTTAGGAATAACTTTTATGTAATCTGTTTTGATTTCATTGATATTAATAAAAGACTTGTTTTGGTTTTATTGCGGGCTTTATCTATTTAAGTGTTTAAATAAGATATAACATAGTTTAGAGTAAAGCTTTTTATGGATTATGATGAGATCATAATAATGAGACCTAAAAGATGATAACTCTAAACTTAAATATTTCCTGATCATAGGATTACTAACCGGTAATTAGTAATCCGCAAAGATCGGTACATACTATGCTTGCTTCATTATGAAGGATGTCCGTTCTCATAGACATTTGTGTAGTGACACTATAGCTAGTATGTAGGTGCTTATTATAGAATAAGTTCACTGAACATGACTCACACATCTGAACAACTGATGGAGTTCACTCACGTGTCAGCAGTTTTTCACATAGTGATAGTTGTACAAGTATCCTTAGACTTGAGGTCATCATAGTCATCTTGTGTACACTGAACTATGCTTTGGTTTAGTTTTTAGTCTCCAGGGACACTTATAAGGGCTCTACTGAGTATAAGAATTTGTACACGAAGATAGTGTATGATCAATAAAGGATCTACCCCTTCCAGTGAAGGAAGAGAATGTTCAATGTCGATCCACTTATGCTAGTTCAGGAATCTCTGGCCAGAGTGAATGAAATTAGAAAGGAGTTTCTAATTTACATTAAATAGAACTAAGCATAGTGAATGGGAAAGCAAATGATTAAATAAGATAGGCTTGACACAAGTTTCATGCCTTGTATTTAATCGTGACATTGTAGGGTATAAGGAATTGATTGTACGGTAACTACTCATTGAATAGGTTCTTGGTATTCTAAGCAGTGAATTCGTATTATCCGGATAATCGCGATATGCTGAGAAATATCCCTCATGATGTAGAATAAATATGATTAATTTATTAATTAATCATATTTAATGAATTAGATAATTTATATAAATAATGATAAAATAGTTTTATTATTATTTATTTCTACTACCGGCTTAATATTGAACCTACATGGTCACACCATAAAAGAAAATGATTTAATGGTGGAGGAATTAATTAATAATGGCTGGTAATTATTTATTTGTGAAATAAATAATTAATTAGCAGATTTAATAATTGATTAAATGAGATTTAATTAATTCTTAATATTATTAATTAAGAATTTAATTTTGGAAATTAAATCAACTGCAAGAATTATTTTTCTAAAGTGTTTAGAAAAGGGATTAATGATTAAAAGGTGTTTTAATTATTAGTTAATTGGTTAATAAGAATAATCAATTAAAGGGTTAATAATAATAATATTTTATGGAAAATTTTCAGCTGAAATTTTTTCCTATAAATATACTATTATAAACCCTATTTGACTCAACCCAAAATAATTAACCCTAATTCTAAAGTAGAACAAGAGGGAGGCAACTAATTCTCTCAACCTCTTCCTCCTCCATCACATTGTACTCTTGGTGGATACCGGTAGAGTGCTTCACACTTGAGGAACAGTTGCTAGGGATTTCCGTTCATCGTTCTTGGATCGCTATTAAAGACCTCCATCCTCCCATTAACGTAAAACTTCTTAAGGTAAACATACTGAACTACAAATTAAATATTATTTTTCGCATGGATCCTGCAGAGGGTTTCACTTTTTTTTTAAGATTTAAATTTACGTTTTCGTTGCGTTTATGTGCTAAAAATCCTTCAATGGCATCAGAGCTACTTGCGAAAAGTTTTTAATTCGTGTCCTAAGTCCAATCATGTATGATGATTTAGGAATAACATTTATTTAATCTGTTTTGATTTAATTGATATTAATAAAAGACTTGTTTTGATTTTATTGCGGGCTTTATCTATTTAAGTGTTTAAATAAGATATACCATAGTTTAGAGTAAAGCTTTTTATGGATTATGATGAGATCATAATAATGAGACCTAAAAGATGATAACTCTAAACTTAAATATTTCCTGGTCGTAGTTAGTAATCCGCAAAGATCGGTACATACTATGCTTGCTTCATTCTGAAGGATGTCTGTTCTCATAGACATTTTTGTAGTGACACTATAGCTAGTATGTAGGTGCTTATTATATAATAAGTTCACTGAACATGACTCACACAGTTGAACAACTGATGGAATTCACTCACGTGTCAGCAGTTGTTCACATAATGATAGTTGTACAAGTATCCTTAGACTTTAGGTCATCATAGTCATCTTGTGTACACTGAACTATGCTTTGGTTTAGTTCTTAGTCTCCAGGGACAATTATAAGGGCTCTACTGAGTATAAGAATTTGTACACGAAGATAGTGTATGATCAATAAAGGATCTACCCCTTCCAGTGAAGGAAGAGAATGTTCAATGTCGATCCACTTATGCTAGTTCAGGAATCTCTGGCCAGAGTGAATGAAATTAGAAAGGAGTTTCTAATTTACATTAAATAGAACTAAACATAGTGAATGGGAAAGCAAATGATTAAATAAGATAGGCTTGACACAAGTTTCATGCCTTGTATTTAATCGTGACATTGCAGGGTAGAAGGAATTGATTGTACGGTAACTACTCATTGAATAGGTTCTTGGTATTCTAAGCAGTTAATTCGTATTATCCGGATAGTCGCGATATGCTGAGAAGTATCCCGCACGATGTAGAATAAATATGATTAATTTATTAATTAATCATATTTAATAAATTAGAGAATTTATATAAATAATGATTAAATTGTTTTATTATTATTTATTTCTACTACCGGCTTAATATTGAACCTACAGGGTCACACCATAAAAGAGAATGATTTAATGGTGGAGGAATTAATTAATAATGGCTGGTAATTATTTATTTGTGAAATAAATAATTAATTAGCAGATTTAATAATTGATTAAATGAGATTTAATTAATTCTTAATATTATTAATTAAGAATTTAATTTTGGAAATTAAATCAAGTGCGAGAATTATTTTTCTAAAGTGTTTAAAAAAGGGATTAATGATTAAAAGGTGTTTTAATTATTAGTTAATTGGTTAATAAGAATAATCAATTAAAGGGTTAATAATAATAATATTTTATGGAAAATTTCCAGCTGAAAATTTTGTCTATAAATATACTATTATAAACCCTATTTGCCTCAACCCAAAATAATTAACCCTAATTCTAAAGTAGAACAAGAGGGAGGCAACTAATTCTCTCAACCTCTTCCTCCTCCATCACATTGTACTCTTGGTGGATACCGGTGGAGTGCTTCACACTTGAGGAGCAGCTGCTAGGGATTTCCGTTCATCGTTCCTGGATCGCTATTAAAGACCTCCATCCTTCCATTAACGTAAAGCTTCTTAAGGTAAATATACTAAACTATGAATTAAATATTATTTTTCGCATGGATCCTGCGGAGGGTTTCATTTTTTTTAAGATTTAAATTTACGTTTTCGTTGCGTTTATGTGCTAAAAATCCTTCAAGGCTTATCAAATTTAATCATATGATTTCTTATTCATAATGCAAAGTTCATATTAATGCAAATTAGAAACTCCTTTCTAATTTCATACACTCTGGCCAGAGATTCCAGAATTCGCATACTAAGAATAACATAGGATATTCTCTTCCTATACTGGAAGGGGTAGATCCTCTATTGACGTTAACTATCTCTATACACAAATCCATATGCCCAGAATAGACCTAATGGATGTCCTTGAGACTAAGGACTAAACCAAAGCACAGTTCATTATATACAAGACAACTTTAACGATCTCAAGTCGAAGGACACTTGTACAACTATCACTCAGTGCATAACTATTGACACGTGAGTAATCTCCATTAGTTGTTCAACTTTATCGAGTCATGTTCAGTGAACTTATTCCCTAATAAGCACCTACATACTAGCTATTATAACACCCTCCAAATCCGGGGTATAGATTTGGGGCATTATTAACAACAATTACCAACTATACCTGCACAAGTGGAATATTAATATAATAACTACCCCGAACTATCACTACTCAGGATCTTTTAAGGGTTGAGTTTGGAAACAAGAATCATGCACTACACTTTATTACAAACCCAACTAAATAAAACCTGTCTCAAGAACTCTCTTTATTACAAAACTTTATTCTATCTACAGTTTCACTACGCAATCTTTTATTCAAACTACACAAAACTTTTATTCAACCCAACATTACTACTTATCCTGCTACACCTGATCTGGCAATTCAAAGCTCTCTTCGGGAATAGGAAGGAACACTCTTGGTATAAGAGGGTCCCGCTGCTTGACTCACTTCTTGACTATGCGGGTCCTGATGGGTTTCATTCTCTACCTTAACTGTAAAACAATAGGAGTGACAATAAAAGAAATAAGCCAAAATTGCTCAACAAGCCTGCAACAATATATATATATTATAAAGAGAGAGAAATAAATGAACCAATAAGCTGCTGGTTTGAACAACCATCTGTATCTGTATATGATAATAATTTGCCAATGATGGCGAGTGCCAAATGAACAAGACTGGAAACAAGAACCAACATATGCACTATAATCTGCTGATCAGTCAGAATATAGTGCGGATCTATACCCAACTGTATAGACCCAACCAACATAAGGAGTACTCAGGCAACTATGGCCTATTAATTAATGGTCTGGGAAAAACCCAGCCTTTATAGTAACCATCCAGTCCAAGGCTGAGCATCCGGAACAATCGGTATGCTATTGATATATCCCAACACCAGGATATACCAGAATATATGTAGGGTAAAAGAATTGAAATATGAACAGGGAATTCAATAAATTGGGTAAATCAAGAATTGAAATGAAACTGGAACAAGTAATAATAAATGGACAACAGTGCATATGAACAATGATTATCAAAGAGAATTGATATGATAGAAAAGAAATATAATTCACTATTCTGAATTTAGAATAGGGGAAAAACTTGCCTTGTGCGTACTTAACCTGGTTTAATTCACTGTCTTCTGACCCTAGCTTGCTCTGCCTTGCTAACACTGAACAAATCATGGAAAGATAGGTGTTTAGATAATTTACTACATACGTGTATCTTGAATTGATATCGCGCAACCTTATCAGTCTACCCATGCGTTTCTATCTGACTCGCATATATATATATATATATATATATATATACATACAATTATACAGCACATCTATTCATATAATCACATAAAGCACGTAGCACGTAAAGCACATAATTAATTTCTAGATTTATAATTATTTTTAGAATCAATTCTGGGCTTATACCTGCATTACTAGTCGTATCTGATTTTATTATAATTTTTCGGGATTTATTCGGCTCAATTATATCCCTACTAGGACCTACGAACTATCAATTATCACCAAACCACTCTTTTTCAGAAGAAATTATAACTTACAACCATTTTTATTGGATTTGTCTCATTTTTCTGAGTCTAGAGGTCTTCGTTTCACTCAAATCGGACTAACGGTTGAATTGTTATGAAGTAAATACGGATGATTTAATTTATTATTCATTATAAATAATTATTACAACCTTTTAAATCCTAAAATAATTTTTACATAATTATTTATGAAAAATCAAAGTCAAAAATAATTTTTTTATAATTTTTGGAGTTAACATGAAGAAGTTACGATTTATGAAAATTATGTGATTAATTATCGAAATAATTAATCACTTTTTAAATATTGAATAAATAAATAACTAATAAATAATTAATAATTGCTTATTTAATAATCTAAAATAATAAATCTCTAATTATCAGGATTAATCGCAATTTATTATAATATTTATAACTTATCGATATTTATTCGATTAGATCGATTATCTACAAATAATCAATCGATTCTATTAACGGATACGCTATTTATCGAATATCTACTATGTACTCGAATTATAATCTAACTCAACGATTAATTACTCGTATAAATACGAGCTACCCGCAATCCTCACATAATTATCGAACTATTACATTATTACTGAACTTATACGATTCGTTAATCAATTAATTATCGGTATTTAATTATACGATACAAATAATCACTACAATATTATTCGAATAACTATTGCTCGAATAATAATTCTCATTATCGAATCATTACTCGTAATAATAACTAATTATCGAATTATTAATCATATTATTTAATTATTTTTAATCCTTATTTATTAATTAATTACCTAATTATTAATTAATTACCTAATTATTAATTAATTAGATAACTAATAAATAATTAGATAAATAATTAAATAATTAAATTCGAATTTATAAATTAATAAAATAATTTAGAAATTAATAATACTATTTTTCAGAATATAAAACTAATTTTTAATTAATTATTAGAATTAATAAAATGATTTTCTGATTTATAAAATATAAATTAAATAATAGAAAATCCAGAAACAAAAATCTGGAAATGGTTTCAGGGTTGAGGGGATCAAACCCGGGTCGTTTCCGGGTTGCAAACTGGGTCGTCCCCAACCCAATCGGGTCGGGAAGAACACCGCCCTGCACCCAGAATCCGACACCGGCGTAAATTTCCGGCGAACCAAACGAAGGGCAACCAACACGATTCCAGGCTCGTTCAGCTGCGTTTTTGTTCGATAATCAAGCCCAGCATCTCCCCTCGTCCACCTCCTTCTTCGTTTCGACGTCCCGACGCCGCAACCACAAGAACAGCCGCCATCGACGGCGGTTCTCCGGCAATACCAAAAACAACACCAACAGACTCAAACCCGGTGTCAATCGACTCCATAATCGACGATCTAAACGCTCGTGGTAACGAAATCATCAAACAACAATCAGAAAATCAAACCCGAATTTAAGAATTAAACCCGAAAATACAAATCAAAAATCAAGAAATCAAACAACAAAAACGGTTACATAATCATAAACTACGAATCACCAGCTTCAATTTGACTACTTACATGAACGATTTGGACTCCGGAATCACCCTCAAATTCGCGATTGATTCTGCTGCTATTCTTCACAAAACCCTAACCCTAATTCCCTTTTCTGATTTTCTTTTTATTTTCTGATTTTTAAGTATAATTAACTGATTTAATTAATAATAATTCAGGTATTTATATTTATGAAAATAATACCCCTAATAAAAATTAAGGGTCTAATTACACTCCTAATAAAAATATTTGGCCCCAATTTTTATAATTTTTGGGTATTAATAATGAATTTTTAAATATCCAATAAATACAAAATAAATACTAAAAATTCCCAAAAATTGTGAAAAATACAAAAATACAAAGAAAAATGATATATGATAATTTCATAATCATATAAAAATAAAAATGTGATTTTTGTGGGGTTTTTGGTACCCGAAGGGGTCCGGAAAAAGTCGTTTTTCGCGAAAAAGGTCAATTTGTAAAACGTCTAAGGGTTCAGAATAGCGATACGGTATAGGGCATTTTTGGCAAAATAGGGCCAATAATTTTGTTTGAAATACGGGCTTTTAAAACATAGTTTTGAGCTGTACAGGTTTTGATATAATATATATAACTGACGATAGAACGCTCAATAAATATCCAAAACACGTTTGGATCAAAACAACCAACACATAACACATAGCAGTTAGGGTTCAACGACTTAACACATTTAATCACATAATAATACACATAATTTATTATTATTATAATATAATACAAGCGTAATTCCTCGGTCGTTACATTCTCCCCCCCTTAACAAGATTCTGTCCTCAGAATCTAATTATGCAAATAACTGAGGATAATTTTCTAGCATTTCACTTTCAAGCTCCCAGGTTGATTCTTCAACCACTGGGTTTCTCCATAAAACTCTCACTAATGACACATACTTATTTCTTAATACCCTCTCTTGCCTATCTAGAATTCTTATTGGCTGTTCTACATATGACAAATCTGCCTGAAGTTCTACTGGTTCATACTCTATTACATGCCTTGTATCAGGATTATACCTCTTAAGCATAGATACATGAAATACGTTGTGAATGTGCTGCATATGGGGTGGTAGAGCTAATTCGTACGCAACCTTCCCATTTTTCTTCAAAATCTCAAATGGTCCAACGTATCGTGGCTTCAATTTCCCTTTATTGCCAAATCTGGTCAATCCTTTCCATGGCGATATTTTGAGCAATACGTGTTCTCCTTCCTGATAGTCCATATCCTTCCTGGCTTGGTTTGCATATCTGCTTTGTCTATTTTGTGCGGCCTCGATTCGTTTTCGAATAAGATTAATCTTTTCTTTTGTCTGCTGAATTAATTCTGGACCCAAAATCTTGCGTTCTCCAACTTCATCCCAATGCACGGGTGATCTGCATTTCCTCCCATATAATGCTTCATACGGTGGCATTCCAATACTGGCGTGATAGCTATTATTATAAGAAAATTCCACTAGGGGTAAATGTTCATCCCAACTGCCTTCAAAATCGATCGCACAAACTCGTAGCATGTCTTCAATCGTTTGAATTGTCCTTTCACTTTGGCCGTCAGTTTGCGGATGATAAGCTGTACTCATATTCAACTTCGTTCCTAGACATTCTTGGAATTGTCTCCAAAATCTTGAATTGAAACGAGGATCTCGATCCGATACAATTGATATTGGTACTCCATGACGCATCACAATTTCTTTGAGATACATGTGCACTAATTTGTCGAGCGAAAATCTTTCATTAATTGGTAGAAAATGTGCCGACTTCGTAAGTCTGTCAATGATTACCCATATCGCATCATGATTTGCCCTAGTCCTCGGTAGTCCTACCACAAAATCCATCGCTAGATGTTCCCATTTCCATTCTGGAATGTCTAATGGTTGCAATAACCCACTCGGACGTTGGTGTTCTGCTTTAACTCGCTGGCATGTGTAGCATTTACTCACCCATTCTGCTATCTCCTTCTTCATATTCGGCCACCAAAAGTTTTCCTTCAAATCGCGATACATTTTCGTGCTTCCTGGATGAATGAAATACTTCGAATTGTGCGCATCTCGCATAATTTCTTCTTTTAATTCTGCCACGTTAGGGATCCAGATTCTTGACACAAAACGTAAAATTCCTTCATTATCTTTCTGAGTTGTAATCTCTTCTCCTGTTAAGTTGTCGTCTTGACTCATCACTTCTTCTTGACAACGGCGAATCTTTTCCAGCAATTCTGGTTGGAAAGTCATAGCGTAGATAGTTTCTGCAGATTCATTAGGAATACGAATTTTGATTTCCAATTTGTCGAATTCCCTGGCCAATTCTTCGCATGAAGTCAACCGATTCAATCTTTCTTTTCTGCTTAGCGCATCTGCTACAACATTTGCTTTTCCTGGATGATAACTGATTGTAACATCGTAATCTTTAAACAATTCCAGCCATCGACGTTGTCGCATGTTTAGTTCCTTTTGCGTGAAGATATACTTCAGACTTTTATGATCCGTGTAGATTTCACATTTTTCACCGTACAGATAATGTCTCCAAAGCTTTAATGCAAAAACAATTGCTGTCAATTCCAGATCATGCGTAGGATATTTCTGTTCATGAGGTTTAAGTTGTCTCGACGCATATGCAATGACATTACCATGTTGCATCAACACACATCCTAAACCACGATATGAAGCGTCACTGTAGATAACAAAATTTCCTTGCTCGTCTGGCAATACTAATACTGGTGCCGTCACCAACCGATTCTTCAACTCTTGAAAACTTTCTTCACACTTACTATTCCATTCAAACTTTTCACTTTGTCGAGTTAACTTGGTTAGCGGTGTAGCTATCTTCGCAAAATCTTTGACAAATCTTCGATAATATCCTGCCAAACCTAAGAAACTTCGAACCTCTGTCGGCGTCTTTGGTCTTTCCCAATTCAACACAGCTTCAATCTTTGCTGGATCAACTTGAATGCCTTCTCTGCTGATGATGTGCCCTAAAAACTGCACTTCTTTCAACCAAAATTCGCATTTGGAAAATTTTGCATAAAGCTGCTCCTTCCGTAATATTTCCAATGTCGTTCTTAAATGTGCTGCATGCTCTTCTTCCGTCTTTGAAAAGATCAAGATGTCATCAATAAATATAATGATAAACTTATCCAAATACTTCTTGAATATTCGATTCATCAAATCCATAAACGCTGCAGGTGCATTCGCCAATCCAAAAGCCATCACAAGAAATTCATAGTGTCCGTACCTTGTTCTAAACGCTGTCTTTGGAATATCTTCGGCCTTGATCTTTAACTGATGATAGCCTGATCGTAAGTCGATTTTCGAAAACCATGCTGCTCCTTTTAGTTGATCAAATAAATCATCAATGCGAGGTAAAGGATATTTATTCTTGATAGTTAACTTGTTCAGCTCACGATAATCAATACACAGTCGCATACTACCATCCTTCTTTTTCACGAACAATACTGGCGCACCCCATGGGGATACACTTGGCCTTATAATTCCTTTGTCAAGAAGTTCTTGCAACTGCTTTGCTAATTCCCTCATTTCAACAGGTGCCATTCGATATGGAGCTTTCGAAATTGGTTCAGTCCCTGGCGTCAAGTCAATAGTGAATTCGATTTCTCGATCTGGTGGAAGTCCTGGTAATTCGTCCGGAAAAACATCAAGAAATTCACAAACTACAGGAATATCTTCAATCTTCAAATTTCCCTTATCAACATCCCGTACATAGGCTAAATAAGCTTGACATCCTTGACGTAGCAATCTTCTCGTCTGCATTATTGATAGGAATTTCTGCTTTTGCTTCTCACCTTTAAATATTACCGTTTCATTTTCTTCAGTTTGCAATTTCACTCTCTTATTCGCACAGTCAATTTGAGCATTATTACTAGACAGCCAATCCATTCCTAAAATAATATCAAACTCCCCTAACCTAAAAGGTATCAAATCAACTGAAAAATGACATCTCCCTATCTCAATATCACATCTCGGACATACTCGATCTACTGCAACCTGATCATTATTCGCTAATTTTATGACTAACACTTCATCCAACCACTGAATCTCACAATCTATCTTAGAAATAAAGGCTTCAGAAATAAAAGATCTAGTAGCTCCTGAATCAATCAATACTAAAGCATTTACGGAATTTACAGGAAGTGTACCTGCAACCACATTCGGACTCTGTACCGCTTCCTTCATTGACATGTTGAAAGTTCTTGCTCTGGGCTGATTTTGCTGTGGTAGTGGAGGTGGAGGTAATGCTAAAATTCTTGGAATACTGGCAGCCATTGCAATTCCTCTGCAGTCTTTGGCGATATGTCCTTTTCTCCCACATTGGAAACAAGTAACTTCTGCCTTTCCCATTGGACATTCTCCAGAATAGTGTCCCCTTTGCTTGCACTTGAAACACGTAACATTTAGCTTGTTGCAAACTCCTGTATGCTTTCTACCACATGTTCTGCAATCAGGTATAAGCGGTCGGATAAGTCTCTGCTGAATTGGGGCTGGAAGTCGATTTCCCATCCTCTGATTGTTCTGCTCTGGCCTTTTGAAATTTACTTTTCCCCGAGCTTGAAATCCCGGCCTTTTGTTGAAACGATTCTGAAAATTCCCTGGTCCTTTCTCTTTCTGAGCTGCTTCGCTTTCTCCTTCAATAATCATAGCCTTCTGAACAACAGCCATATAAGTTGTCAATTCAAACACAGCTACCCTGCTACGAATCCATGGTTTCAGTCCTTGCTGAAATCTCTTGGCCCGCTTCTCGTCCGTATCCACCTGCTCTGGAACAAACCTTGCCAATTCAGTAAACTTGGTCTCATAATCCGCAACCGATAAGTTGTCTTGTTTCAGCTCCAGGAACTTGATCTCCATCTGATTCTTCATAAAACGAGGAAAATATTTCTCCAAGAAAAGATCAGTGAATCCGTTCCAGGTCACCACACCTTCTTCCAAAGCTTTCTTTGATTCCCACCAGTAATTAGCTTCACCTTTTAGAAAATAGCTAGCGAAATCTGTCTTCTGCTCTTCCTCAACCTTTACCAACGAAAAAGCCTTTTCCATCTCTTTCAGCCAAGCTCTCGCTTTTGTAGGATCTGTGGAACCCATAAATTCCGGTGGCTTCACCGACTGAAATTGCTTGAAAGTAGTCGTAGGTGCTGCTGGTGGTATTTGATGTCCTGGATGAGCGGCTTGCTGTAACATCTGTTGCTGGAACTGCTGTTGCTGCTGCTGCATTTGTTGTTGCATCATCAACATCTGCTGTTGCATGAGATTAAACATCTGATCCATCTGTTTATTATTGTTTTGGCCCTCGGTGTTTCCATTCGATGAGTCGGGCTGCGCTTTTCTCTTAGGTGCCATTTTTCTGGTAAATAAATAATGGATCTTATTTAATAACAGTATATTAAACATATATTAAAACAGTCGATTCGAGAAATAAAATAACTTATTAAATAACTGAATAAATAAAATAGTATGATATGTTTTAATTTTTTTTTTTTTTTTTTTTACAACATGATCGTGAATAAAACTACATTTGTAAATATGTAATGGTACTGAAATAAATGTAAATGCTTAAATGACTGGAAATAAAATAAAGAAAACGTGCAAAAGATTATCTCATATATATATATAGGTAGAACACCAGCTACAGGTGTCAGTGCTTGATACAAAACCCTATGATATAACAGTCGTACTGCTACTACTATCAGTCAGAGTCAGTAGCTACACTCATACAAACTAGTCATACAATACTATGCTGCCTCTATCTACAAAATATACATAATACAACACTCATTGATCTACTGGTCTCAAAATCCTGGTGGTACGTGGCTCAACTCCTCCTGCACTGCCTCTAGCACTGCCTCGGTAAGTCCCAATGCTCTGCGATATGCTGTCTCCGCACTAAGATCCTGCTGTCTCAAATCAGTAAGCTGCTGCGAACTAACCCGGTGAATATGATGTAGTCTCTCTCTCAGTATATAATCCGGTCGTAATGCTCTGACAGGACCATCCGTCTGTGTCTCATACAATCCAAGGATCTCTCTACACTGGTTCTGCCATCTAATCCTCTCCTCCCTCTCTGCCTGAAAGCGCTGGTAAGTCACGGTATGATGCTCATGAAGATCAGTGCTGGAACCTCGAGAAGGTAATGGTCCATCTACCACGATCTCAACTATAAACTCCGGCTGAGGAAACTGATAAACTCCCGGAACAGGTGCATAATTGGCTAATGGGGCAGGAAATAAGACAGGCTGCTCCATAGGCGCATACACAGGCGGCTCTGCCTCTGGCTCCATCGGTGGCATCTCTGGAATCTCGACTGGTGGCATAGGAATCTGAGGCTCTAAATCCTCCCACTGCGGAAGATCAACCATATCAGGAATATCAAACATCGGAAACTCTAATGGTGGAATATCTGGTATCTCTGGCTCAACGTATGGAAAATAATCTGCAAAACCTGGTACCTCCGGGGGAAGTGGTATCTCTGGTGCTGGCTCAGGTGGCAATGGAGGTAAGATCTGCTCTGACACTGGGGCTACTACCTGTGCATCCACTGGATCTGTCTCGATCCTCTCCGTAGATGATGATAAAGAAGCCATCTAATATACATAAAAATAATAACACAAAACAATCAAATCACAATCCTATAACTCATAACTTCTAATCACATAGACAAACAATCCTAACACTCTTACTCTCATCCTATCTTATTTTCCTATCTTATCTTAACCCTAACATTCTTGTTTTCCAAGGTCAATCCTAAGCTCTGATGCCAACTATAACACCCTCCAAATCCGGGGTATAGATTTGGGGCATTATTAACAACAATTACCAACTATACCTGCACAAGCGGAATATTAATATAATAACTACCCCGAACTATCACTACTCAGGATCTTTTAAGGGTTGAGTTTGGAAACAAGAATCATGCACTACACTTTATTACAAACCCAACTAAATAAAACCTGTCTCAAGAACTCTCTTTATTACAAAACTTTATTCTATCTACAGTTTCACTACGCAATCTTTTATTCAAACTACACAAAACTTTTATTCAACCCAACATTACTACTTATCCTGCTACACCTGATCTGGCAATTCAAAGCTCTCTTCGGGAATAGGAAGGAACACTCTTGGTATAAGAGGGTCCCGCTGCTTGACTCGCTTCTTGACTATGCGGGTCCTGATGGGTTTCATTCTCTACCTTAACTGTAAAACAATAGGAGTGACAATAAAAGAAATGAGCCAAAATTGCTCAACAAGCCTGCAACAATATATATATATATATATTATAAAGAGAGAGAAATAAATGAACCAATAAGCTGCTGGTTTGAACAACCATCTGTATCTGTATATGATAATAATTTGCCAATGATGGCGAGTGCCAAATGAACAAGACTGGAAACAAGAACCAACATATGCACTATAATCTGCTGATCAGTCAGAATATAGTGCGGATCTATACCCAACTGCATAGACCCAACCAACATAAGGAGTACTCAGGCAACTATGGCCTATTAATTAATGGTCTGGGAAAAACCTAGCCTTTATAGTAACCATCCAGTCCAAGGCTGAGCATCCGGAACAATCGGTATGCTATTGATATATCCCAACACCAGGATATACCAGAATATATGTAGGGTAAAAGAATTGAAATATGAACAGGGAATTCAATAAATTGGGTAAATCAAGAATTGAAATGAAACTGGAACAAGTAATAATAAATGGACAACAGTTCATATGAACAATGATTATCAAAGAGAATTGATATGATAGAAAAGAAATATAATTCACTATTCTGAATTTAGAATAGGGGAAAAACTTGCCTTGTGCGTACTTAACCTGGTTTAATTCACTGTCTTCTGACCCTAGCTTGCTCTGCCTTGCTAACACTGAACAAATCATGGAAAGATAGGTGTTTAGATAATTTACTACATACGTGTATCTTGAATTGATATCGCGCAACCTTATCAGTCTACCCATGCGTTTCTATCTGACTCGCATATATATATATATATAAACATACAATTATACAGCACATCTATTCATATAATCACATAAAGCACGTAGCACGTAAAGTACATAATTAATTTCTAGATTTATAATTATTTTTAGAATCAATTCTGGGCTTATACCTGCATTACTAGTCGTATCTGATTTTATTATAATTTTTCGGGATTTATTCGGCTCAATTATATCCCTACTAGGACCTACGAACTATCAATTATCACCAAACCACTCTTTTTCAGAAGAAATTATAACTTACAACCATTTTTATTGGATTTGTCTCATTTTTCTGAGTCTAGAGGTCTTCGTTGCACTCAAATCGGACTAACGGTTTGAATTGTTATGAAGTAAATACGGATGATTTAATTTATTATTCATTATAAATAATTATTACAACCTTTTAAATCCTAAAATAATTTTTACATAATTATTTATGAAAAATCAAAGTCAAAAATAATTTTTTTATAATTTTTGGAGTTAACATGAAGAAGTTACGATTTATTGAAAATTATGTGATTAATTATCGAAATAATTAATCACTTTTTAAATATTGAATAAATAAATAACTAATAAATAATTAATAATTGCTTATTTAATAATCTAAAATAATAAATCTCTAATTATCAGGATTAATCGCAATTTATTATAATATTTATAACTTATCGATATTTATTCGATTAGATCGATTATTTACAAATAATCAATCGATTCTATTAACGGATACGCTATTTATCGAATATCTACTATGTACTCGAATTATAATCTAACTCAACGATTAATTACTCGTATAAATACGAGCTACCCGCAATCCTCACATAATTATCGAACTATTACATTATTACTGAACTTATACGATTCGTTAATCAATTAATTATCGGTATTTAATTATACGATACAAATAATCACTACAATATTATTCGAATAACTATTGCTCGAATAATAATTCTCATTATCGAATCATTACTCGTAATAATAACTAATTATCGAATTATTAATCATATTATTTAATTATTTTTAATCCTTATTTATTAATTAATTACCTAATTATTAATTAATTACCTAATTATTAATTAATTAGATAACTAATAAATAATTAGATAAATAATTAAATAATTAATTAAATAATTAAATTCGAATTTATAAATTAATAAAATAATTTAGAAATTAATAATACTATTTTTCAGAATATAAAACTAATTTTTAATTAATTATTAGAATTAATAAAATGATTTTCTGATTTATAAAATATAAATTAAATAATAGAAAATCCAGAAACAAAAATCTGGAAATGGTTTCAGGGTTGAGGGGATCAAACCCGGGTCGTTTCCGGGTTGCAAACCGGGTCGTCCCCAACCCAATCGGGTCGGGAAGAACACCGCCCTGCACCCAGAATCCGACACCGGCGTAAATTTCCGGCGAACCAAACGAAGGGCAACCAACACGATTCCAGGCTCGTTCAGCTGCGTTTTTGTTCGATAATCAAGCCCAACATCTCCCCTCGTCCACCTCCTTCTTCGTTTCGACGTCCCGACGCCGCAACCACAAGAACAGCCGCCATCGACGGCGGTTCTCCGGCAATACCAAAAACAACACCAACAGACTCAAACCCGGTGTCAATCGACTCCATAATCGACGATCTAAACGCTCGTGGTAACGAAATCATCAAACAACAATCAGAAAATCAAACCCGAATTTAAGAATTAAACCCGAAAATACAAATCAAAAATCAAGAAATCAAACAACAAAAACGGTTACATAATCATAAACTACGAATCACCAGCTTCAATTTGACTACTTACATGAACGATTTGGACTCCGGAATCACCCTCAAATTCGCGATTGATTCTGCTGCTGTTCTTCACAAAACCCTAACCCTAATTCCCTTTTCTGATTTTCTTTTATTTTCTGATTTTTAAGTATAATTAACTGATTTAATTAATAATAATTCAGGTATTTATATTTATGAAAATAATACCCCTAATAAAAATTAAGGGTCTAATTACACTCCTAATAAAAATATTTGGCCCCAATTTTTATAATTTTTGGGTATTAATAATGAATTTTTAAATATCCAATAAATACAAAATAAATACTAAAAATTCCCAAAAATTGTGAAAAATACAAAAATACAAAGAAAAATGATATATGATAATTTCATAATCATATAAAAATAAAAATGTGATTTTTGTGGGGTTTTTGGTACCCGAAGGGGTCCGGAAAAAGTCGTTTTTCGCGAAAAAGGTCAATTTGTAAAACGTCTAAGGGTTCAGAATAGCGATACGGTATAGGGCATTTTTGGCAAAATAGGGCCAATGATTTTGTTTGAAATACGGGCTTTTAAAACATAGTTTTGAGCTGTACAGGTTTTGATATAATATATATAACTGACGATAGAACGCTCAATAAATATCCAAAACACGTTTGGATCAAAACAACCAACACATAACACATAGCAGTTAGGGTTCAACGACTTAACACATTTAATCACATAATAATACACATAATTTATTATTATTATAATATAATACAAGCGTAATTCCTCGGTCGTTACATTCTCCCCCCCTTAACAAGATTCTGTCCTCAGAATCTAATTATGCAAATAACTGAGGATAATTTTCTAGCATTTCACTTTCAAGCTCCCAGGTTGATTCTTCAACCACTGGGTTTCTCCATAAAACTCTCACTAATGACACAGACTTATTTCTTAATACCCTCTCTTGCCTATCTAGAATTCTTATTGGCTGTTCTACATATGACAAATCTACCTGAAGTTCTACTGGTTCATACTCTATTACATGCCTTGTATCAGGATTATACCTCTTAAGTATAGATACATGAAATACGTTGTGAATGTGCTGCATATGGGGTGGTAGAGCTAATTCGTACGCAACCTTCCCAATTTTCTTCAAAATCTCAAATGGTCCAACGTATCGTGGCTTCAATTTCCCTTTATTGCCAAATCTGGTCAATCCTTTCCATGGCGATATTTTGAGCAATACGTGTTCTCCTTCCTGATAGTCCATATCCTTCCTGGCTTGGTTTGCATATCTGCTTTGTCTATTTTGTGCGGCCTCGATTCGTTTTCGAATAAGATTAATCTTTTCTTTTGTCTGCTGAATTAATTCTGGACCCAAAATCTTGCGTTCTCCAACTTCATCCCAATGCACGGGTGATCTGCATTTCCTCCCATATAATGCTTCATACGGTGGCATTCCAATACTGGCGTGATAGCTATTATTATAAGAAAATTCCACTAGGGGTAAATGTTCATCCCAACTGCCTTCAAAATCGATCGCACAAACTCGTAGCATGTCTTCAATCGTTTGAATTGTCCTTTCACTTTGGCCGTCAGTTTGCGGATGATAAGCTGTACTCATATTCAACTTCGTTCCTAGACATTCTTGGAATTGTCTCCAAAATCTTGAATTGAAACGAGGATCTCGATCCGATACAATTGATACTGGTACTCCATGACGCATCACAATTTCTTTGAGATACATGTGCACTAATTTGTCGAGCGAAAATCTTTCATTAATTGGTAGAAAATGTGCCGACTTCGTAAGTCTGTCAATGATTACCCATATCGCATCATGATTTGCCCTAGTCCTCGGTAGTCCTACCACAAAATCCATCGCTAGATGTTCCCATTTCCATTCTGGAATGTCTAATGGTTGCAATAACCCACTCAGACGTTGGTGTTCTGCTTTAACTCGCTGGCATGTGTAGCATTTACTCACCCATTCTGCTATCTCCTTCTTCATATTCGGCCACCAAAAGTTTTCCTTCAAATCGCGATACATTTTCGTGCTTCCTGGATGAATGGAATACTTCGAATTGTGCGCATCTCGCATAATTTCTTCTTTTAATTCTGCCACGTTAGGGATCCAGATTCTTGACACAAAACGTAAAATTCCTTCATTATCTTTCTGAGTTGTAATCTCTTCTCCTGTTAAGTTGTCGTCTTGACTCATCACTTCTTCTTGACAACGGCGAATCTTTTCCAGCAATTCTGGTTGGAAAGTCATAGCGTAGATAGTTTCTGCAGATTCATTAGGAATACGAATTTCGATTTCCAATTTGTCGAATTCCCTGGCCAATTCTTCGTATGAAGTCAACCGATTCAATCTTTCTTTTCTACTTAGCGCATCTGCTACAACATTTGCTTTTCCTGGATGATAACTGATTGTAACATCGTAATCTTTAAACAATTCCAGCCATCGACGTTGTCGCATGTTTAGTTCCTTTTGCGTGAAGATATACTTCAGACTTTTATGATCCGTGTAGATTTCACATTTTTCACCGTACAGATAATGTCTCCAAAGCTTTAATGCAAAAACAATTGCTGTCAATTCCAGATCATGCGTAGGATATTTCTGTTCATGAGGTTTAAGTTGTCTCGACGCATATGCAATGACGTTACCATGTTGCATCAACACACATCCTAAACCACGATATGAAGCGTCACTGTAGATAACAAAATTTCCTTGCTCGTCTGGCAATACTAATACTGGTGCCGTCACCAACCGATTCTTCAACTCTTGAAAACTTTCTTCACACTTACTATTCCATTCAAACTTTTCACTTTGTCGAGTTAACTTGGTCAGCGGTTGTAGCTATCTTCGCAAAATCTTTGACAAATCTTCGATAATATCCTGCCAAACCTAAGAAACTTCGAACCTCTGTCGGCGTCTTTGGTCTTTCCCAATTCAACACAGCTTCAATCTTTGCTGGATCAACTTGAATGCCTTCTCTGCTGATGATGTGCCCTAAAAACTGCACTTCTTTCAACCAAAATTCGCATTTGGAAAATTTTGCATAAAGCTGCTCCTTCCGTAATATTTCCAATGTCGTTCTTAAATGTGCTGCATGCTCTTCTTCCGTCTTTGAATAGATCAAGATGTCATCAATAAATATAATGATAAACTTATCCAAATACTTCTTGAATATTCGATTCATCAAATCCATAAACGCTGCAGGTGCATTCGTCAATCCAAAAGCCATCACAAGAAATTCATAGTGTCCGTACCTTGTTCTAAACGCTGTCTTTGGAATATCTTCGGCCTTGATCTTTAACTGATGATAGCCTGATCGTAAGTCGAATTTTCGAAAACCATGCTGCTCCTTTTAGTTGATCAAATAAATCATCAATGCGAGGTAAAGGATATTTATTCTTGATAGTTAACTTGTTCAGCTCACGATAATCAATACACAGTCGCATACTACCATCCTTCTTTTTCACGAACAATACTGGCGCACCCCATGGGGATACACTTGGCCTTATAATTCCTTTGTCAAAAAGTTCTTGCAACTAGCTTTGCTAATTCCCTCATTTCAACAGGTGCCATTCGATATGGAGCTTTCGAAATTGGTTCAGTCCCTGGACGTCAAGTCAATAGTGAATTCGATTTCTCGATCTGGTGGAAGTCCTGGTAATTCGTCCGGAAAAACATCAAGAAATTCACAAACTACAGGAATATCTTCAATCTTCAAATTTCCCTTATCAACATCCCGTACATAGGCTAAATAAGCTTGACATCCTTGACGTAGCAATCTTCTCGTCTGCATTATTGATAGGAATTTCTGCTTTTGCTTCTCACCTTTAAATATTACCGTTTCATTTTCTTCAGTTTGCAATTTCACTCTCTTATTCGCACAGTCAATTTGAGCATTATTACTAGACAGCCAATCCATTCCTAAAATAATATCAAACTCCCCTAACCTAAAAGGTATCAAATCAACTGAAAAATGACATCTCCCTATCTCAATATCACATCTCGGACATACTCGATCTACTGCAACCTGATCATTATTCGCTAATT
This sequence comes from Apium graveolens, assembly GCF_009905375.1. Classification (NCBI taxonomy): domain Eukaryota; kingdom Viridiplantae; phylum Streptophyta; class Magnoliopsida; order Apiales; family Apiaceae; genus Apium; species Apium graveolens. The sequence goes on along the minus strand of NW_027417595.1, from coordinate 15,214 downwards.
TTATGACTAACACTTCATCCAACCACTGAATCTCACAATCTATCTTAGAAATAAAGGCTTCAGAAATAAAAGATCTAGTAGCTCCTGAATCAATCAATACTAAAGCATTTACGGAATTTACAGGAAGTGTACCTGCAACCACATTCGGACTCTGTACCGCTTCCTTCATTGACATGTTGAAAGTTCTTGCTCTGGGCTGATTTTGCTGTGGTAGTGGAGGTGGAGGTAATGCTAAAATTCTTGGAATACTGGCAGCCATTGCAATTCCTCTGCAGTCTTTGGCGATATGTCCTTTTCTCCCACATTGGAAACAAGTAACTTCTGCCTTTCCCATTGGACATTCTCCAGAATAGTGTCCCCTTTGCTTGCACTTGAAACACGTAACATTTAGCTTGTTGCAAACTCCTGTATGCTTTCTACCACATGTTCTGTAATCAGGTATAAGCGGTCGGATAAGTCTCTGCTGAATTGGGGCTGGAAGTCGATTTCCATCCCTCTGATTGTAAAGCTCTGGCCTTTTGAAATTTACTTTTCCCCGAGCTTGAAATCCCGGCCTTTTGTTGAAACGATTCTGAAAATTCCCTGGTCCTTTCTCTTTCTGAGCTGCTTCGCTTTCTCCTTCAATAATCATAGCCTTCTGAACAACAGCCATATAAGTTGTCAATTCAAACACAGCTACCCTGCTACGAATCCATGGTTTCAGTCCTTGCTGAATCTCTTGGCCCGCTTCTCGTCCGTATCCACCTGCTCTGGAACAAACCTTGCCAATTCAGTAAACTTGGTCTCATAATCCGCAACCGATAAGTTGTCTTGTTTCAGCTCCAGGAACTTGATCTCCATCTGATTCTTCATAAAACGAGGAAAATATTTCTCCAAGAAAAGATCAGTGAATCTGTTCCAGGTCACCACACCTTCTTCCAAAGCTTTCTTTGATTCCCACCAGTAATTAGCTTCACCTTTTAGAAAATAGCTAGCGAAATCTGTCTTCTGCTCTTCCTCAACCTTTACCAACGAAAAAAGCCTTTTCCATCTCTTTCAGCCAAGCTCTCGCTTTTGTAGGATCTGTGGAACCCATAAATTCTGGTGGCTTCACCGACTGAAATTGCTTGAAAGTAGTCGTAGGTGCTGCTGGTGGTATTTGATGTCCTGGATGAGCGGCTTGCTGTAACATCTGTTGCTGGAACTGCTGTTGCTGCTGCTGCATTTGTTGTTGCATCATCAACATCTGCTGTTGCATGAGATTAAACATCTGATCCATCTGTTTATTATTGTTTTGGCCCTCGGTGTTTCCATTCGATGAGTCGGGCTGCGCTTTTCTCTTAGGTGCCATTTTTCTGGTAAATAAATAATGGATCTTATTAATAACAGTATATTAAACATATATTAAAACAGTCGATTCGAGAAATAAAATAACTTATTAAATAACTGAATAATAAAATAGTATGATATGTTTTAATTTTTTTTTTTTTTTTTTTTTTTACAACATGATCGTGAATAAAACTACATTTGTAAATATGTAATGGTACTGAAATAAATGTAAATGCTTAAATGACTGGAAATAAAATAAAGAAAACGTGCAAAAGATTATCTCATATATATATATATAGGTAGAACACCAGCTACAGGTGTCAGTGCTTGATACAAAAACCCTATGATATAACAGTCGTACTGCTACTACTATCAGTCAGAGTCAGTAGCTACACTCATACAACTAGTCTACATACTATGCTGCCTCTATCTACAAAATATACATAATACAGCACTCATTCGATCTGCTAGTCTCAAAATCCTGGTGGTACATGGCTCAACTCCTCCTGCACTACCTCTAGCACTGCCTCGGTAAGTCCCAATGCTCTGCGATATGCTGTCTCCGCACTAAGATCCTGCTGTCTCAAATCAGTAAGCTGCTGCGAAACTAACCCGGTGAATATGATGTAGTCTCTCTCTCAGTATATAATCCGGTCGTAATGCTCTGACAGGTCCATCAGTCTGTGTCTCATACAATCCAAGGATCTCTCTACACTGGTTCTGCCATCTAATCCTCTCCTCCCTCTCTGCCTGAAAGCGCTGGTAAGTCACGGTATGATGCTCATGAAGATCAGTGCTGGAACCTTCGAGAAGGTAATGGTCCATCTACCACGATCTCATCCATAAACTCGGCTGAGGAAACTGATAAACTCCTGGAACAGGTGCATAAATAGGCTAATGGGGCAGGAAATAAGACAGGCTGCTCCATAGGCGCATACACAGGCGGCTCTGCCTCTTGGCTCCATCGGTGGCATCTCTGGAATCTCGACTGGTGGCATAGGAATCTGAGGCTCTAAATCCTCCCACTGCGGAAGATCAACCATATCAGGAATATCAAACATCGGAAACTCTAATGGTGGAATATCTGGTATCTCTGGCTCAACGTATGGAAAATAATCTGCAAAACCTGGTACCCTCCGGGGGAAGTGGTATCTCTGGTGCTGGCTCAGGTGGCAATGGAGGTAAGATCTGCTCTGACACTGGGGCTACTACCTGTGGCATCCACTGGATCTGTCTCGGTCCTCTCCGTAGATGATGATAAAGAAGCCATCTAATATACATAAAAATAATAACACAAAACAATCAAATCATAATTCTATAACTCATAACTTCTAATCACATAGACTAACAGTCCTAACACTCTTACTCTCATCCTATCTTATTTTCCTATCTTATCTTAACCCTAACATTCTTGTTTTCCAAGGTCAATCCTAAGCTCTGATGCCAACTATAACACCCTCCAAATCCGGGGTATAGATTTGGGGCATTATTAACAACAATTACCAACTATACCTGCACAAGCGGAATATTAATATAATAATTACCCTGAACTATCACTACTCAGGATCTTTTAAGGGTTGAGTTTGGAAACAAGAATCATGCACTACACTTTATTACAAACCCAACTAAATAAAACTTGTCTCAAGAACTCTCTTTATTACAAAACTTTATTCTATCTACAGTTTCACTACGCAATCTTTTATTCAAACTACACAAAACTTTTATTCAACCCAACATTACTACTTATCCTGCTACACCTGATCTGGCAATTCAAAGCTCTCTTCGGGAATAGGAAGGAACACTCTTGGTATAAGAGGGTCCCGCTGCTTGACTCGCTTCTTGACTATGCGGGTCCTGATGGGTTTCATTCTCTACCTTAACTGTAAAACAATAGGAGTGACAATAAAAAAAATGAGCCAAAATTGCTCAACAAGCCTGCAACAATATATATATATATATTATAAAGAGAGAGAAATAAATGAACCAATAAGCTGCTGGTTTGAACAACCATCTGTATCTGTATATGATAATAATTTGCCAATGATGGCGAGTGTCAAATGAACAAGAATGGAAACAAGAACCAACATATGCACTATAATCTGCTGATCAGTCAGAATATAGTGCGGATCTATACCCAACTGCATAGACCCAACCAACATAAGGAGTACTCAGGCAACTATGGCCTATTAATTAATGGTCTGGGAAAAACCCAGCCTTTATAGTAACCATCAAGTCCAAGGCTGAGCATCCGGAACAATCGGTATGCTATTGATATATCCCAACACCAGGATATACCAGAATATATGTAGGGTAAAAGAATTGAAATATGAACAGGGAATTCAATAAATTGGGTAAATCAAGAATTGAAATGAAACTGGAACAAGTAATAATAAATGGACAACAGTGTATATGAACAATGATTATCAAAGAGAGTTGATATGATAGAAAAGAAATATAATTCACTATTCTGAATTTAGAATAGGGGAAAAACTTGCCTTGCGCGTACTTAACCTGGTTTAACTCACTGTCTTCTGACCCTAGCTTGCTCTGCCTTGCTAACACTGAACAAATCATGGAAAGATAGGTGTTTAGATAATTTACTACATACGTGTATCTTGAATTGATATCACGCAACCTTATCAGTCTACCCATGCGTTTCTATCTGACTCGCGTATATATATATACATACATTATACAGCACATCTATTCATATAATCACATAAAGCACGTAGCACGTAAAGCACATAATTAATTTCTAGATTTATAATTATTTTTAGAATCAATTCTGGGCTTATACCTGCATTACTAGTCGTATCTGATTTTATTATAATTTTTTCGGGATTTATTCGGCTCAATTATATCCCTAATAGGACCTACGAACTATCAATTATCACCAAACCACTCTTTTTCAGAAGAAATTATAACTTACAACCATTTTTATTGGATTTGTCTCATTTTTCTGAGTCTAGAGGTCTTCGTTTCACTCAAATCGGACTAACGGTTGAATTGTTATGAAGTAAATACGGATGATTTAATTTATTATTCATTATAAATAATTATTACAACCTTTTAAATCCTAAAATAATTTTTACATAATTATTTAAGAAAAATCAAAGTCAAAAATAATTTTTTTATAATTTTTGGAGTTAAAATGAAGAAGTTACGATTTATTGAAAATTATGTGATTAATTATCGAAATAATTAATCACTTTTTAAATATTGAATAAATAAATAACTAATAAATAATTAATAATTGCTTATTTAATAATCTAAAATAATAAATCTCTAATTATCAGGATTAATCAAAATTTATTATAATATTTATAACTTATCGATATTTATTCGATTAGATCGATTATTTACAAATAATCAATCGATTCTATTAACGGATACGCTATTTATCGAATATCTACTATGTGCTCGAATTATAATCTAACTCAACGATTAATTACTCGTATAAATACGAGCTACTCGCAATCCTCACATAATTATCGAACTATTACATTATTACTGAAACTTATACGATTCGTTAATCAATTAATTATCGGTATTTAATTATACGATACAAATAATCAATACAATATTATTCGAATAACTATCGCTCGAATAATAATTCTCATTATCGAATCATTACTCGTAATAATAACTAACTATCGAATTATTAATCATATTATTTAATTATTTTTAATCCTTATTTATTAATTAATTACCTAATTATTAATTAATTACCTAATTATTAATTAATTAGATAACTAATAAATAATTAGATAAATAATTAAATAATTAATTAAATAATTAAATTCGAATTTATAAATTAATAAAATAATTTAGAAATTAATAATACTATTTTTCAGAATATAAAACTAATTTTTAATTAATTATTAGAATTAATAAAATGATTTTCTGATTTATAAAATATAAATTAAATAATAGAAAATCCAGAAACAAAAATCTGGAAATGGTTTCATGGTTGAGGGGATCAAACCCGGGTCGTTTCCGGGTTGCAAACCGGGTCGTCCCCAACCCAATCGGGTCGGGAAGAACACCGCCCTGCACCCAGAATCCGACACCGGCGGAAATTTCCGGCGAACCAAAACGAAGGGCAACCAACACGATTCCAGGCTCGTTCAGCTGCGTTTTTGTTCGATAATCAAGCCCAGCATCTCCCCTCGTCCACCTCCTTCTTCGTTTCGACGTCCCGACGCCGCAACCACAAGAACAGCCGCCATCGACGGCGGTTCTCCGGCCATACCAAAAACAACACCAACAGACTCAAACCCGGTGTCAATCGACTCCATAATCGACGATCTAAACGCTCGTGGTAACGAAATCATCAAACAACAATCAGAAAATCAAACCCGAATTTAAGAATTAAACCCGAAAATACAAATCAAAAATCAAGAAATCAAACAACAAAAACGGTTACATAATCATAAACTACGAATCACCAGCTTCAATTTGACTACTTACATGAACGATTTGGACTCCGGAATCACCCTCAAATTCGCGATTGATTCTGCTGCTGTTCTTCACAAAACCCTAACCCTAATTCCCTTTTCTGATTTTCTTTTTATTTTCTGATTTTTAAGTATAATTAACTGATTTAATTAATAATAATTCAGGTATTTATATTTATGAAAATAATACCCCTAAGTAAAATTAAGGGTCTAATTACACTCCTAATAAAATATTTGGCCCCAATTTTTATAATTTTTGGGTATTAATAATGAATTTTTAAATATCCATAATACAAAATAAATACTAAAAATTCCCAAAAATTGTGAACAATACAAAAATACAAAGAAAAATGATATATGATAATTTCATAATCATATAAAAATAAAAATGTGATTTTTGTGGGGTTTTTGGTACCCGAAGGGGTCCGAAAAAAGTCGTTTTTCGCGAAAAAGGTCAATTTGTAAACGTCTAGGGGTTCAGAATAGCGATACGGTATAGGGCATTTTTGGCAAAATAGGGCCAATGATTTTGTTTGAATACGGGCTTTTAAAACATAGTTTTGAGCTGTACTGGTTTTGATATAATATATATAACTGACGATAGAACGCTCAATAAATATCCAAAACACGTTTGGATCAAAACAACAACACATAACACATAGCAGTTAGGGTTCAACGACTTAACACATTTAATCACATAATAATACTCATAATTATTATTATTATAATATAATACAAGCGTAATTCCTCGGTCGTTACAAAACCAGTTGCTACCCGAACGTAATGACTGTGCAATGATTGTTGACCCGAGTCCAGAAGGGCAGCATAGGCTAATTTACGCACCTCCTCGTCAAGAATGGTTTGCTTCACCTCATGCGTGGGTAAAGAGCGAACCATCTCCCACACTGCATCTAGGATCTCCGACATCATCTTGTATATATCATTTGGAACAGCAACTTCAGATTGTTATTTCACCACCTTTTGTTTCTTTATCACTTGCGCTGCATCCCGCGCGCCCAGAAGCTCAGCCAAACTGTCTTGGGGATGAAGATTGATCCTTCCTTTCCTTGGGGATCTTGCCCTGGCCAACACAATAACTTCTTTTTTTCTGATTAAATTCCTTTAGGCTCCGAAGGGATGTTGGTTCTTCAAGAAGCTCGAACTCAGGTGCCTAAATACTACCGGAGTTTTATACAACCGATTTCGGTCGTATTTAGCCGCACCTTTATTTTCAATCGTTTTCAGTTGAATTTGACTTCGGTTGTATTTATGCGGTTGTATTTGGCCTTATTTTCTTGTAGTGATTCAATCATTAATAAATTGAATTATTTTTTTTGACAAACAAAATAGAATGCATTCATTGGAATACTGGAAAACAGTCGGAACAGACCTCCGAACTGATAATACAACCTAGGAAATAAATAAATGAACTAAACAAGTAGTCTTGTTTTCAGATTGCTTAACAAATAGAAAAATATTCTTTGAAATAAAAAGGATTCTAATAACTTTCACAATAATCCAGCCAACACCAACCCTGAAGATAGGAGCATCACAATTGACCTTCACATTAATTTCATCTGTAGCCCAATATTTAGAATTTTTAGTTACATCAACTAAAACCGGAGGAACAAATGCCCTGGACAATGAATAATCTTTTGTTGTGAAAAGTAAGCACTTGTAATATTCACCACCATCTCGATTTTTATGCAAGAAATCCAAATCTGCCAAAAAATTATATAAATTCTTTCCAACGGAACCAACTCCAACAGACACAAATTCTTTAAACAAACATACTGACACCCAAAAGATTTGGGACAACCTTCATAACAAGGTACAAGAAAGATCTCCCCCCAAATTGATTAGATCACACCCATAAAAGATGTTTATTCGAAATTTTGAAAAAATAATAAAATAAAGAAAAGAGAAGATGAAAGAGTGAAAATGATTAAACGATGGAAGGGAATTATAGATATGTGAAATGGAGAAGAGAATGGGTGATTAAAACCCTAGATCTGAAAACGGAGGTCGACTCTCATTGGGCAGAAAGATGAATAAAATTGAATTAAAAACAAACTAAGTACAATTACTCTTTTTTTTGGGGAAAAAAAGTAATTGTACTTAGTTTGTTTTTAATTTCAATTTTATTCATCTCTCTGCCTAATGAGAGTCGACCTCCGTTTTCAGATCTAGGGTTTTAATCACCCATTCTATTCTCTATTTCACAAACTAAGTACAATTACTTAGATTTTGGTTGATATAACAAGTTTATATAATTACCGTTTTTTAGGGCATTTTGAAAAAAAAAACAAGGCTAAAAATATTTCTACAAAAATACTATCATTTTTTTAAAAAAATTTGAAAATTACTTTTTATTTGCAAAAATACTATTTTCCTAATATTTTTTTTGCAAGAATACGATTTTCTGCAACTTAATTCAACTAGATGCAAACTTTGAATAATTTTTGCAGCTCCATGCAACCTCATGCAACAAAAAAAAACTCGATTCAACTAGTTGCATGTCTGCTTGATTTTGGTTGATTTCGTATTTTTGTAAAAAAATTCAAAAGATAGTATAATCCCAAAAAAACTTAGAAACGTTAGTATTTTTTGGTAATTTCTCTTTATTTTATGTCTATAATTCTAAACAATTTAAAATAATATAAATATGAAACATTGAAAGCTTTTTTAGTAGTCGTTTGGTCATCTGTATTTTGATCATCCTATAAATTCATAATTATATTTAAAATAAAACAATCTCATTAAATAAATTAATATTCACAATTTAATTATATGAATACAAATAAAATTATATCTGTATGGTCCAAATAAAATAATATATATTATTCACCTTGACAAAAAAGTTATCATATTGAACTGATCTAAAACAAATTTAAAGTCAAAAGATAATTAGTTGGTAGGTGTTGTATAATGGACCCAGGATAAAAAATATATATATAATATTCATCCGGGTTTTAAAAAATATACTAATGGTATCGGATATTAAAAACTTAAAAATTATTTGAATTTGATGGATCAAGCTAAAATAAATTAATAAATACTATTAAGGCTGTTAAAAATATTATACTATTGAAAAGGGCTAGAAAAAATTAGACTTAAAATATAATTTTTTTGTCGATATAATACTATCGGATAAAAGAAAATAATGTATAGTATTACACATTCGAGCTAAAAATTGATATTCCAGCCGGATCAAATTAAATTAAAAATAAACTCGATATAATAACTTCGACTTGGTTAATATAACGGGTTTATATAAAAATTATGTGTTTTCTTCTATGTCTATAACATTTATACTATTTAAAATAAAGATAATAAAATAACTATTACTTAAAACAACCGTGCATCGCACGAGGAATAGGCTATATATAACAATGTACAAATTACAGTTACATTATTTTATTATATAAATCAAGTTTCGGTCATCTTTCGAAATTGGTTTGGGATACATCAGAGTTGGTTTGGGATAGTTCAGATGTCGAATTTTAAATCAGATATCGGTTACGAACACCTAAAATCAAATTTTAAATACAAATTTTTTCACATTGAAATTACAAATCCAAATTCAATATTTTTGATTCAAATTGATTATGTACGAGCATATCGAATTATTTTGTTCTTCGTAAATATTGAAGATGAGTTCCAAAACAACCGTTGTTCACAAATTACATATATGTTAAACGAAAAAATTGTGCAACAAGCAATTTGGATGTTACTCAAAAATTATCTATGCACTAGAGAGAATATTTTAATCATCATAGCTACTAAGCAATTAAAATTTTAAAAAAATACGAGTCATAAAAAAGCGGAAAAAATAGTAAATCTTTCAAATTTATTTTCTATTGAATTTGATATATATGGTTACATCAAATTTATGAAACAAATTACACTGGACATTGGGTTGGAATAGTAACACCACAAGTAGCAGCAACTTTTTTACCGCCAGGAGAATTAATATATTCGCATAAATCGGATTTTTAAGATATTGGCAAAAACAAGGTTGTTGTGCTTTGAGATTAGAACAGCATTCAGGTGCCGCTGGTGTGTTGGGATCTGTTATGGCTGGAAGGCACACTGCTAATGCCACTGGATTGCAGTCTGACTTCGCCACTTGTACTTCTGCTAACATAATTACAGCTATTGCGATCATTGTAATCACAATTTTGTTGCTCAATGCGGTTCTTAAATTGATTGCCATTTGAGAAAATTCTGATGATTATCAGCTACTTTTAATTGCAATGACTGATAGAGTAATATTTTGAGATGAAATAGTTGGTTTGCAATGGTTTTTATAGGAAAAGGTAGTGCTCTTAATAAATGTTACGGATAAGTAACTTATCTCTAAGATTTAATATATCTTAATAAAATGGGGCATCATAAATGAGTAAATTGTATAATAGTGGGAGATGACTACTATATTATATTCACAAACAATAGTTGAAAAGATAATGAGGTAAAATTTGGTGGATATGCCAAACCCCAAATCAAAAGTGTAAACACAAAATAGCTTGGGGCCATGGGAAATTAGTATTTATTAACATGCATCTTCCGATAAATGTTAGGTAGGTGTAACTTAAAATATTAAGTGATGATATGTGTAACGGTATGAACCGTATATAGAAAGTAAGTGGGGGCGTTATAGTTTAGCTAAATGAAGTGCTGATGCCTGTGGATACTTGAAAATTTAATCTTTCTTTACTTTCTTGTCTATAGCAAAATTAGAATTATAGAGTTCGATAACTGATTTGTTACCTATTTTTCAAATATGAACCGGAGTTCTGATAACTGATCTCCACCTACAGATTACATAGATTTTACCTAAATTGCCGAGTGCGATGAGCTGATGACGGATGAGTGGCTAACCTAAGGATGGAGTGTGCCAGTGTGGTGTGTGGACTTGGACTCTATGTGGATATGGACTATTGGACTGTGGAATATTCAATTTGGACTACATTATAACTTAGACAGGCCCAAATGATTAAAATTACTGGCCCAAAGTTTAAATTCTTAAATTAAATATTTATATTTTTATGATATATATCTTATATAATATATATATATATATATATTAATATATTATATTAATCGGTTCGGTTTCGGTTTTTCGGTTCGGTTACTGTAAGTAACGTTTCGGTTTTTCGGTTTCTCGGTTTTAATTTGGTTCGATTTTTATCGGTTCGGTTTTAATCGGTTTTTATCGGTTTCGTTTCGATTTTTCTGCTCAGCCCTAGGTTTATGACACATTAGCCCTTAAATTTCACCGAAAATACACATGAACGCTAGATGTACGAAAATGTACCTTTATGCCACTGATTTATTACTTTTGTACGTTATCGAAGTAAAATTATGATATCTACCATTAGGCAAGGGGTAATATGTGGTAATCTATACAAATATGCATATTTTAAGGGCTAATATGCTCAGTTTGTACAAAGACTTTTTTTCACTTATTTTCTCTCTCGTTATTTTTTCAAAATTTATTATTTATATCTATTTTAAAAGAAAATAATTTTTAAATATAACTCAATGTACTTCAATATACATACATACATACATGCATATATACATATATACGGAGTTAATTGCACTTTGCGCTCCTCAATTTTGATGAAAAAGAAATGTATACCAGAAATTTGGGAAAAGCATATTGTTCTATTTCGGCATTTATTATACACCCTTTTCATAATTTCATTGAATTGAACAGGCGAAAAATTAGAAATTCAGCAAAAAAAATAAGTATTTTAAATTTTGTATCTTTCAAATAATATTAAAATTAAATTTTAATACAAAATTTTAAATTTTATATTTTCAAGTAATAGTAGTAATTTCAGTTTTGATTTTCATTCTATAGTATTAATGCTAATATTTTACCATTCCACTAAAAATAATTTTAACAAGTAATTTTGATTATACACTTAAGTTTAATCTTAGCACAGTTGTAAAATTTTGAAATTAAATTTATAAAAATGAAAATCGAAACTGAAATTAATAATATTATTTAAAATTTAAAAATTATTTATTTTATATTTAGAATAAAGAAAAAATCAATATTTAATATTATTTGGAAAAACAATTGAGTATATTGCTAAATTTTTGATTTTCTTCAAATAAATATTAGGTAGGTGTAACGTAAATATTACGTATAGATATGTGTAACGTATGAAACGTATATATAAATTAAGTGGGGCCGTTATAATTGAACTAATGAAGTGCTGATGTTGTGATATTTTAAAATATTAATCTTTCTTTACTTTCTTGTCTATTGTAAATTTTAAATTTTCAAATAATTGCAGTAATTTTAGTTTTGATTTTCATTTTATAGTATTAATGCTAATATTTTACAATTCTACTGAAAATAATTTTAACAAGTAATTTTGATTATACACTTAAATTTAATCTTAGCAGAGTTGTAAAATTTTGAAATTAAATTTATAAAAATGAAAATCGAAACTGAAATTAATAATATTATTTAAAAATTAAAAAATTAATTTTTTATATTTAGAATAAAGAAAAAATCAATATTTAATATTATTTGAAAAAAAAATTGATTAAGTATATTGCTGAATTTTGATTTTGTCCATGTCCAATTCAATAAAATTCTGAATATGGGTGCATAATAAATCTACAAGTTAAAATATAGGGGTGCAAACTGACTTTTTTCAAAGTTGCGATATAGATTTCTTTTTGAAACAAAGTACAAGTATGCAGAGCACGGTTGGATAGCTCAAGTGGTAAAGGGCTTATCCTCTGTCGTCCCAGATCCTGGGTTCGATCCTGGCTCACCCCGAGAATTGTTGAGAAAGATACTCATTTGTAAGGCTATAAGCCAAAATCAGTCAAAAAAAATACAAGTATGCAAAGTACATTAATAACGAAAATCATATCAGGCGGTCCATCCACTCTTTTACGTGGAAATTATAATATTTTTCGATAGGTGTGAACGACAAATTTGAGAATTAATCAAATTGGGTTGCGGTGGTTCGTCAAAAGGGCTTGAATTTTAGAGTAAAATGCAATTTTGTACTCGAATTTTGGATATCATACCACTTCTATTTTGCAATTCAAAATTACCACATGATATACCAAAATTCTAAATTTTTTATGATGGTATACGGCTGTCATTTTCACATTGTTGAAAATTTTGAAGTATTCAAAATTTGAATATCTCATTTATTTCTTAACAAAATCAAGTGATTCAAGTTGTAATGTAATCATCTTTTCTTTCTGTATGATTTGATATTGATTTTCACAATTAATATGATGGCATCAAGAACACGAAAAGGGCTTTATATTGAGTTTGAAACTCAATATTGATGATGAAAATCAAGATAAATTTTTAACGAATGAAAAGAGGATTACATTGCTACTTGAATCAACTGATTTCGTTAAGAAATTAAGAGGATATACAAATTTTAATTTATCAAAAATTTTAATAATGGTATAAATGGGTTTGAGTAAGAAGATGATGACAAAAATTGAAATACCCTTAAAATAATTAACGGAGTTAGGCAAATTTGATTAGACACACATTAAAAATGATAATTTTTTAATTCTAGTATTTCAAATAGTTTGACAACTAAAATGTAAATTAAGTATAAGTACACGAATATATTTTACTCTAAATTTTAAAGTTTAGAAATATCATGTAAGCCCATCGCTAGTGATTTGGGCCAGCCAATTATAATGGGCTGGGGCTAGAAAAAAAGGGATGTGATTTGGTATTTAGACTTTAATTTTTATAAAAAAAATTGATAAATATGACTTATAATTTTATAGATGGGTATCTATTCTACAAAATTTTCAGATTGAGCGAGGGTCGAATTCAAGACCTGGGACGATAAACTTTAATCCATGTAGAATATATTTTTGAATATAATTAAATAAAATATTGAAAGTACGGAGAGTTTTAGTTGGATAAAGTGTATTTAGATGGAGAAACTCAAGGTTTTATAACTGGGTTTGTGCAGTATTCTAAAATTCCGGATTAATACTAAAAAATATTGGGGGTTTTATAAATATACTCAAGTTGTAGAAAATATTTTTCAAAAATACGACGCAACCTTACATGTCACATGAAATGTAATATTTGCAAACTCATTTTCAACCTTGAGTAATATCTTCTATACGCTCATATGCAACTTTTACCGTATTTTTAAAATAAGTTTGAAAGCATGAATATTTTTTATAAATTTCAAATATTTAGCTGATCGGTTTTGAAATTCGATTAGTTTTAATAAATTGTTTAAAATAATATATTTTATAATAAAAAAATTGATATATTAATTAATTTTCAATATATTAAAATATATCCGATTTTGTTCAGATTAATCCATTCAATAAGACTTAATATGTGACTTAATCTGTGACTTGTAGATTTCTTGACTTAGAATGTTTTTCAAAAAACAAATTTATTCAACTTTAAGCTTCTTCACACTGTCTCTGAGGCATGATCTTCTTCCAGAGTTTATTCTTAGACTTGAGACTGTTTACTAGAAAATACTTCAGTCTAATCTATTTACACTTTTACAGACTTAAATATATAATACAGAATGCAAACTTAGATTATCATACAATTTATTTAGTACTGTCATTTTGACTTAGTCTTGTTAAAGTACAGGTATATATTGCACAACATGTATTCAATATTATATAAAACTACAATAATTGAATAATTAAATGTTCTACTACTAAATAGAAATACAAAAAAACTTCGGGTCATATTATACGGCATTTTTCATACAACAAAGCATTGACATATCTAACATTAAAATGTTTTTGGTATCCCAACATGATAGTAGCCATGACCAAATTTGACATATTTTAACCAAAAAATAAAAGAAATTGAAAACCTACACAATAACATATTTATGTATGAAATTGAATTTGTATAAATTTTTATCTGAAGGTGCATAAATAGAGGTTCCTACAAATCCATAGACTACTTTGACTTGTACCGCCTAATTTTGTAAGAAACTTTGCCAATCACAAATTTGATACATATGTGCTCATTTTGGGATCTAGCAAAATATTACTTAGTTTAGATTACAGTGTATCAAGGGATTATTCAATTGATTGTGAAGATAATCAAGGGGTTTATCCACATTAATTGTTATGTTTATGGACATGATGTTGTATTAACAACGACCGCTAGAGTTAGAGGTGTTCAAAATAGCCAAAGAACGGTTGAATGCTTTCAACACTTGCATTATACTTGCATGCTCCCACTCCTGGCTACTAACAACTTTTTGCAAAGGTGAGTTAGTGGTCACAGAGCCACTTGTTATTCTAGTGGACTAACAAGGAGATTACAGAAGGGGGGGGGAATGTAAAATCTCAAAACTTTTTCAAGTTTGAGAGTTTATAAAGTTGTGTTCAAGAAGAACAAGTGTGTGAATTGATGTTAAGTATATAGCAGACAGATATATATTCAA
>NW_027417594.1:0-92808 GCF_009905375.1 Apium graveolens | reverse complement strand
CCATTTTTTATTTTACATAAAAAGATTAAAAATTAGTTAAATTCACCACAAGTAAAGATTTAGTATGAATATTTCCACAAATAAGTCACAATAGTCTAACAGCCTCCATAGGTTATGAGGCAAGAAAAAAGAAATTCTTGCCGTCCTCCAACTATAAAGTAATGTATCCAAAATCCAAATACATGAATGCATTTCTTAAAAGCACAATGGTACCTTTTAACCATTATTATCTCCGGCCATATACTTCGGAAAATCATCAATATTATTTCATACTATTTATTTTATTAATTAAAACAAAATTTCAACTATAATCTTAATTGTGCTTAATTTGGTCAGATACAGATATGATACTGAGAACATACCTGATGTACCTCTTCCAAGACGATGAACAGGGACAGGGTTTGTCTGTTGACATGCAAATATAGAACTTTGTTTGATTGCGTGCCACTGTAATTGAGTCAAAACAGTCCGGTGCTGGAATAGTCCTCCCGGTAAAACTTGGAGACCGGATGGCTTGTCTAGTGCAATCTGCATACAATATATACACCTCAACATTAAACAAGAACCATCAAATAAGTGAACCTGACATCTATATCTTATGTTTACACACAAATCATCTCATTAGAGCCACATTTGTAAGATAGCTTGCAAAGGGTTTTTCTTTTCGTCATACTTGTGGACCCTAAAGTAAAATAGAAGATTACAATACAACTTCTTCTGGGAAACAGAAGGAGAACCAAAGAAAGGCCATAAAACAATAAATTCAGATAAATATCTGATAAGACTTAAATGCACCCTATTTAACTTCCTATTAATCTGCATACATAGACTTTAAACTTTAAAAAATATGCAACTATATATATTATACTCTGGACGATGAGACTGAAGTTTGTTATATACCAAATGATCATCTTCAAATAGAACTCCAAGCAAGTATGGTGCATCAGGTTCTCTCCAAGGAATTCGATGATATTGCAATTCTGAAGCAGCACTAGTATCAAGCTTATCAAAAAACAGTACAAAGATGTACTAACTACTAAATCAAACCAATATACCACAATACCTTAGAACTTTGATAGGTCTGTAACAATCGTGCCATCAACGGTTATCTGCAAGGGAATTCGCACTTTGAAAAACACTAGTTTCTACAACCCCAGACAATCAAAAGACATTTATGTCAATTTGAAAACTAACCTGTCCATTCTCGATTCTCTGCAACCATCTGTCAGTCATTCATTAAAAAAGAGAAAAATTAGAGTTTGCACACTAACATTAACATGCACTCAGGAGTGGGCAAAGTGTAGGTCCATAAAGCTATTATTGGAAACAAATAAGCTGAAACTATGCAGATACAATTGTTTGAACGTAAACTGAAAAAAAACAAAAGAGACTTGCATGAAGCTGTGTTCATATTTCTTATTTCATGAAGTACTCTATATAGAATATGCAGATAAAGAAAAATGGCTACAAACAAGGAACTACTAAAACAAACTACTCCTACATGATCTCTAAGTCTATCCTGCTTCTCCTGGAAACTCTCCGCACAATTACGACTAAATCAAACTAGCATGCAAGTTACTGAATAATGAAACAAAAAATAAAAAAACAAGTTTATATTAAAATAAATCCAACAATCTCTCCCTTAATTTGAAACTTGTTTCTCCAGCTCTTTGACACCCAACAACTTTCTCATTCTTTCAAACTTAACAGTACTGAGTGCCTTTGTTAGAATGTCTGCACACTGCAAATTTGAGCTCACGTGCCTGATAACAATCCCTACGCTCAACGCATTCACGGATGAAGTGATAGCGTATATCTATATGCTTGCTTCTTCCATGGAAGACCGGGTTCTTAGCTAGATCAATAGCAACTTGTTATCGATATACAGAATGACTGGACCAACATTCTCCTGTTTTTTTACTCAGCAAATTTCTCAGCCAGATGGCCTGACAAGTAGCAGCAGTGGCTGCCATGAATTTAGCCTCACATGAGGACAAAGCAACACATCTTTGCTTTTGTGACACCAAGGTGATCAAGCTATTATTCAGATAAAAAGCCACGCCCCTGTACTTTTCCTGTCGTCCGTTTGCCCAGCTAAGTCACTATCTGAATAGCCCACGAGCATATTGTTGCCGCTGTTTTTCGAATATACCAGACCAAAATCCAAGGTCCCCTTCACATACCTTAGTATACGTTTCACAGCATTTTTGTGCAGCACCGTCGGTTTCTCCATGAATCAACTTACCATTCCCACCGCATACGCTATGTCAGGACGTGTGTGAACAAGATAACGAAGCCCCCAAACCATGCTCTTGTACTCCGTTGAGTCTACCTGAATACCTCCTTCATCCTTAGTAATACGTTCCTTTGGGTCCATTGGAAATTTTGTAGGATTACACTCTCCCATCCTTTCTTTCCAACACCTTTTTGGCATACCCTGTCTGCTTCAACTCAATATATCCTTCTCCTTGTTTTACCTCTATTCCCAAGTAGTAAGACAGTTTACCCAGGTTGTTCATTTCGAATTTGCTGTTCATTTGCTGTTTAAACTCATTGATAGCAGTAACACTCGTCCCTGTGATCAAAAGATCATCTACGTATACACCAACGACAAAAACTTCTCCCCCTTTGCATTTTGTATAAACTGCATGCTCGTGTGGACACCTTGTGAAGCCCATACATTCGAGACTTTTGTTCAGTTTAGCGTACCAAGCACGCGGTGCCTGACGTAGACCATAAAGGGCTTTTATCAATTTATATACCAGATGCTCTTGCCCACTTTTAACAAACCCTTCTGGCTGTGTTACATAGACTTCGTATTTCACCATTCAAAAAAGCAGTCTTCACATCTAAATGATGTACCTGCCAGCCACACTTTGCTGCTAGTGCTAACAACAAGCGAACGGTTTCAAGTCTGGTAACTGGGGCAAAAATTTCATCGAAGTCTACCCCTTGTTCCTGCACATACCCCTTGGCCACGAGTCGTGCTTTATACTTTATAATTTCCCCATCCTCACCTCTCTTTATTTTGTAAATCCACTTGAGCCCTATCACTTTTCGATCAACCGGTAGCTCTGTCAGCTTCCAAGTATTATTTTGTTCGATCGAATCCATCTCTTGTTGCATTGCCTGCCTCCAGTTACGTTCTTTAGCAGCCTGACTATAATTTCTCGGCTCATCAATGCCCATGAGAAGTAATTCATCATCCAATTCGATTTCTTCTGTTTCATTGTATATGTCAACCATGGACTTGAACCTCCTTGGCTCACTGCTATTTTCTGCATCTTCATTTTTGGATCCATGTGTGAATATTTGTGACTGGGGCGTTGTTGCATCACCATCAGAGTCTGCATCCGTCTGATGTGCATCTGCTTCAACCATTTCATCCTGTGTAAAACCATCAACAACAGTGAAAGTGTGTTGATGTTCCATCAATTCAGTTTGCTGGCCTTGATTCCATGTCCACGTTTTTTCCTCCTCAAAAACTACGTCTCTGCTCACCAGTATGTTGTTATTCTTGGGATCGTATAAGCGATATGCTTTGGTTCTAGGTTCATTACCTAAATGCACAATCACTTTACTTCTGTCATCCAATTTTTTTAAGTGATTCCCAGAACTTTCATGTGAGCTAAACAACCAAACACCCTTACATGCCCAATGCCTGGTTTTGTTCCCTTCCATGCCTCATATATATGGGGTTCGTTCATTCATTGAGCGAGTAGAATCTGTTGAGTAGATAAACCGAGTGCCTTATAGCCTCTCCCCACAAAATTAATGGTAACCCCATTTGTTTCAACAGACTTCGTGCCATGGCGACAACAGTGCGGTTCCTGCGCTCCACTACTCCATTCTGTTGGGGGGAGTACGGAGCCGTGTAATGCCGTGTTATACCACTTTCCTCGCAGAACACTTTAAAATCTTGAGAACAAAACTCTCCCCCACGGTCTGTTCTGAACACTTTTATTCTTTTGGTTGTTCCATTTTCCACATGTGCCTTGAATTTCTTAAATATAGCCAATGCCTCATCTTTACTCTTAAGCATATAAACCCACATCCAACGACTGAAATCATCAACAAGTAAGAAATATTTGTTACCTTTGGACGTGGTTGGGGATATAGGACCGCATAAATCACCATGCACCATTTCCAATCCCATTTTTGCATGATAGTTGGCCTTTGGTGGGAAAGACTTTCTTGCTTGTTTTGACATTAAGCACCCTGTGCACACGCCCTTCGGCGGAGAAAATTTTGGCATACCATATACCATTTGGTTTGAGTGCATTAGAGACAAGGCTGGAAAGTTTACATGACCCAGCCGAGAGTGCCACAACCACGACAATTCCTCAGCTTTCAGCTTCAAGCACACTGCCTTCTCTGTTTCAATGATCATTTTATACAACCTGTTTGGTGACCTCTTTACTTTCATGAGGAGTTTTCCTTGAACATCATGTACCCACAAAAACTCTCCACTCAGAACAACCCTATTTCCATCCTCAGACAGTTGCCCGAGACTAATTATAACTACGAAGTAAAGGAATATAATATACCTCATGCAATGTACGTCTTTCTCCATTTTTGCACACGAAGCTAATAGAGCCTTTCCCTTTGATATCTACCGTTGATCCGTCACCAAACTTCACCTGTCCAGTTATATTTTCATCCAACTCCCTGAATTTTGAACGAAGTCCGGTCATATGATTGCTCGCCCCATTATCCAAGTACCACAGATTTGATTCCACACGATCATCACCTTGACCCAATTTTGGGACCACCTTTTCTTCGTTCAACAACATCATATCGTCCCTCTTCCCGCTGTGTTCTGTCAGTAATAGTGCAGTTCATCTTCATTGATCTGGGCCATGTTCACTTCCTGTTTTTGATCCCGTTCTCGTCGTGGTTTTTTGCATTCAGCGGCATAGTGCCCATATGCACTACAGTTGTAACACCGTATTCTCTCTTATCACGCCCCCAACGAGTGCTTTCCTTTCCTCGAAACCTCTGGTTTGAAGATCCCTCAGCTGCCCCTTTATTGCCATTTCTTTTAATCCATTCCTCTCTAGTTAGTAACAGTTTTCCTTCGGCATTTTCCCTCTTAGACCACTCTTCTTCTGTGAGTAGGAGTTGTCCATCACTTTCACCTGCTTGCCCTTTCACTCGCTCCTCATGAGCTTTTACGATCCTATGGCCTCCTCTACAGACATCGTTTCCAGATCAGCAAATTGTTCTATGGTGGAAACAATTTGCAGAAACTTTGATGGCACCGCACGGAGCAGCTTTTTAACCACATAACTCTCCTTGATTTCTTCCCCTAGTGCACGTATGTTTGTCACCATTCCGTTCAGTTTCAAATATAAGTCATCTAGTATTTCACCGTCTTTCATGCACAGCGACTCAAATTCACTCTTTAACGTCTGAACCTTGGCTTTTTTCACACGCTCCGCACCTTGACACATAGTCCTGAATGGCCTCTCAGGCTTCCTTTGCTGTTTCCTTATCAGCCAGAGACAACAAGACATCTTCAGGAATTCCCTGATATATTGTTGGCCAGGGCGATCTTGTCTTGTCTGTCATCACCACACCTCCTTTTCTCTTTCTTCTCCACTGCATTCACACCCCCTGGCTTGCATGAACACCTTCATCTTAAGTGCCCAGGCTTGGTAGTTACTTCTATGCCAGCATTGGATAGTTTAAACCAATCGCACCCTCTTTGAGCTTATTTGTCTCTGTTGTCATCTTGGCATATACGTGGGCATACAATGAGAACCTAACTCTGATACCAAATATTGAAACAAATAAGCTGAAACTATGACAGATACAATTGTTTGAACGTAAAACTGAAAAAAAACAAAAGAGACTTGCGTTAAGCTGTGTTCATATTTCTTATTTCATGAAGTCACTATATAGAATTGCAGATAAAGAAAATGGCTACAACAAGAACTACTAAAACAAACTACTCCTACATGATCTCTAAGTCTATCCTGCTTCTCCTGGAAACTCTCCGCACAGTTACGACTAAATCAAACTAGCATGCAAGTTACTGAATAATGAAAACAAATAAATAAAGAAACAAGTTTCATATTAAAATAAATCCAACAGCTATATACCCTAATGCATTAGTATTATTCAACATATTTCTGTAGTTGATAAAGTTTCAATCATAGGGGAGATAAGAGTTACGAATTGAACTCTATCGTAGCAGAAGGCAGGAGCACCTTTGCAACAGTTAACAGAACTAATTATAAATAAAGCAAACCAGACGCTTAAATTTCAAACAAAATTCGCAACATCTAGACAACTTATAAATTACGCGAGATACTACTAACTATAAAGCTACAACAATTCCAAAACTCATACAATATCAATATATGGAACAACAACTTTAATTGCAAAATCTGAAGCTTATAAACACTACTTTCTGTGGGTCAATTCGTAAGGGTTTCTCTATGGTTGTCACAATGTCACTAGTCTGGTTTCGACTCTCGTTCACCCGCGAAAATAAACTCAATTGTAATTTTAAAAAAGAAGATAAGTATAGTGATAAAGTGGATTATCCTTGCAAAGGAGCTGAACTCTTGTACTTGGTGGAGTAAAAATGAATAAGTGTGAGACCTGTTTATATAATGTAGTGAGTAGAATATGATTACACAAATTTATTTTGTAGTAAGAGCAAATAGAAAATAGTTACATAGATAGAAAATACCAGAATCAGAGGGTCGGACGCGATCGAATAGAAGAGGCCGTCGTTTAAAATTCCGGCCAGGGTTCTCCGATTGTCCGCATTTCACGGTTGTTTCCGGAATAGAGGACCAAAATTCCGGCCGATACGGAAAAAAACTACAAAAAAAGCCCATCAAGAAAAAGTCCAGCCCGGCGAGGGCCTTAATTATTTTTCTCAGTGTGAAATTCGAAAAAATCCCAGATAAAGTTTAGTTTAGACCTGGATAAAAGTTTAGCATTTTAAGAAGTCTAATAAAATCTGATTTTTATATAAAATATATAATATTTAAATATTCTTTATTAAAAATTATATTGAACTATTAGAAGTAAAATAAGTTATATTTGATTGATTTATCAATTTGTTATTGTAAATAATAATGTTAAATTTAAGTATAATTAAGAATATTTGAATGCAATATAAAAAATAATTGCAATACATGCCGAAGTGAAGTGCGTTCAGCTAAATTGGAAGAAGGAAGGAGAAAAGATGAACGATGGACTGAAATTGCACATTAAATATCTTTTATTAAAATATATTACACTAATTAGATGTAAAATAAGTTATATTTGATTGATTATCGATTTTGAATTGTAAATAAAATCGTTACATTTTAAGTAATAATTTAAAATATTTGAATGTAAATAAAAATAAAGGAACATTTGTGTAATATGTCCCAAATTTAGGGGTCACTTTATAAATATATCCCATTTTATTTCAAAACTATTTATATGTCCTATAGTTAAATTTTACCTCAATATACTCATATATGTATATTAAGTTGTAAAAATAATAAATATGTGCTAAAAATTACTAGAATACCCTATAAATTAGGTTTTAATTGATCACTATAAATATAGTCACTAGCTGCGTCCAAGAGTATTATTTTTTTTTCTTTTTGAACACTTTGGATTAACTACAAATGATAATTCCTTTGATGCAACTCATTGAAGAACTCTTTAGACTCCGGATGTCTAATGACATTCTAGAAGAAATGCTAGAAATAATCTGAAGGATGTAAATAGCATGTCTGGCCATACAAGATTTAGTTATGCAAATTTATACAAGCCTGTATTTGATTTTCTGTTATCAATAAATTTGGTTCATCCTCTAACCCAGCCACGGGGTTTGGGTTTTGAAAGTATCGGCTATCATGCGCATATAAACAGACACAAATGGAGGTATATACTGTTTCAGAGCTTTGCTACGAATTTGGTCGTACACCTTCAAGGGTAGTCCAAGCATGAAGCATAATGACTTGAATAAAAATCATGAATAAGTTCCCTCACTTCAGTAACCAACTCTAGAAAGTTGCCAAAATTAATATTGTCGATGACCTTGGCCTTCTGCTCGGTTCCGTCAAAACTTGCAAGTGCATAGAGGCCATCATATATTGCAACACCTTGATAAAAAAATATTACTACTGATATAAATCAATCAGCAAATGAGATAATATTTTCAATTCTTTTAAATGTCCTGATTTGTACACGATATTTGACAATTTATATATAAGAAAAAAACATTAATGAATCCTGGAAGGTATGGATTGGGTAGTAGTAATAACCCGCATCTACAAGGGTAAAATCTAAAACTGTTAGCTAAAATATGATTAGCTAAAATTTATTGAACCTGTAATCATTTTTGCTCCAATGGCATTAGTTATAGTTATTAGCTATATTCATAATATTACTCTTTTTATTAATTTTATATATAAATGAAAAAGTTTAGTTATTTCTTTTTTTTGAAAAGAAGTTTAATTACCCCAACAGAGGTTATGAGCTTTGTGGGTTTAGCAGGATATTACCGGAGATTCGTGCAAGACTTTGCTAAGATAGCCGACCCATTGACTAGACTTACCCGGAAGATAGAAAGTTTTGTATGAACAGAGAAATGTGAGGAAAGCTTTCAGGAACTGAAAAGGAGACTGGTGTCAGCACCAGTGCTCGCTCTTCCCGATGGAAAGGGTGAGTTTGTGATATACAGTGACATTATCGCATAAAGGATTAGGATGTGTGCTTATGCAGCACGGAAAAGTTATAGCGTATGCCTCTCGACAATTGAAGGAGTATGAGAGCAGATACCCGACGCATGATCTAGGAATTAGCAGCCATAGTGTTTGCCCTGAAAATTTGGAGACACTACCTATACGGTGAGAAAATGCGAGATTTACACAGACCATAAGAGCCTCAAATATATTTTTACTCAGAAAGAACTGAACATGAGACAGAGGAGGTGGTTATAGTTGATTAAGGACTACGATTGTGAAATTTTGTATCACCCGGGTAAAGCCAATGTGGTGGCTGACGCCCTTAGTAGGAAGGAAAGACTCAAAATTGATAATGCCATCTGAGGAATTAATTTAAAGAATTTGAGAAAATGGAAATTGACGTGAGAGTGACCGGTAAAGGGACAGAAGGATTATTTTGAGGTTAAGCTAGTGCCGGAACTGACGGAAAAGATATGAGTATGTCAGGAAAAGAAGATGAGTGAAGAAAGAGGAACATTGACTGGTGAGGAAGTGAGATGCGAGAAGGAAGAGAAAGGGATTATGAAGTCTGCGTCCCAAATTTGGATTCCAAATGTGCAAAGTTAAAGGACGAGCTGCTGCACGAAGGGCACAACTCCAGATATTCAATCCACCCAGGAAGTACGAAGATGTACCGTGACCTAAGGAATATTATTGGTGGCCTAACATGAAGAGAGAAGTAGCAGAGTGGGTCAGCAAGTGCTTGACGTGCCATAGAGTGAAGGCTGAACACCAGCGACCTAGTGGACTATTACGGCCCCTGGAAATTCCGGAATGGAAATGGGAGCTTATAGCCATGGATTTTGTGACAGGCCTACCAAGGACAAAGACCAATCACGACGCCATATGGGTTATCATAGATAGACTGACCAAGTCTGCACACTTCCTACCAATCAACGAAAGGTACACCATAGACAAGTTGGTGGATATTTACTTAAAGGAAATTGTAGTGAAACACGGCGTTCCTGTAGCTATAGTGTCAGATCGAGACCCACACGTTAATTCCCGATTTTGGAGAAGCTTCCAAGAATGTGTAGGCACCAGGACTAAACATGAGTACCGCTTACCACCCCCCAGACTGATGGGCAAGCGAAAGGACTATTCAGACCCTAGAAGATATGCTACGAGTGTGTGCCATCGACTTTAAAAGAAATTGGAATGACCACTTACCCCTGATCGAATTTGCTTACAACAATAGCTATCACGCTAGCATAGGAATGCCTCCGTATAAAGTTCTTTACGGAAGGAGATGTCGCTCTCCCCTATTTTGGGATGAAGTTGGAGAACACAAGATAATAGGACCCGAGTTAGTCAGTAAACCAGAGAAATGGTGGAACTCAACAGGAAGAGACTGGTAGCAACTCAAGACAGACAATAGAAGTACGCTGACCAGACCAAAAAAGATAGAGTGTATGAAGTAGGGGATTCAGTGCTGTTGAAGGTATCTCCGTGGAAAGGAGTAATGAGATTTGGAAAGAAAGGGAAGCTGAGTCCCAGATTCATAGGCCCCTTTTAAATTTTAAGGAGAATAGGACCTCTAGCTTACGAGCTCGCCTTGCCTCCTAATCTGCAACAAGTGCACAACGTGTTCCACGTGTCCATGTTAAGGAAGTACCATGCAGATGTGTGACATGTAATAGAAATACGAGCAGGTAGATTTACAACCAGACCTGACCTACATTGATCAGCCAGTAAGGATAATGGACCAAAAAGAACAAGTGCTGAGGAACAAGACTGTGAAGCTGGTTAGAATCTTGTGGAGGAATCAAAATGTCGAAGAGTTAACTTAGGAACTTGAAGACGCAATGAGGAATAGATATCCCCACTAATTTTCTAATTGATTCCGGGACGGAATCCTTGTTAGAGGGGAAGACTGTAATAACTCAAATTTTTGAGACATTGTAAAAATATTTAATGAATAGTAACCCTGACTGACGGGAAAAACGTTTTTGGCCCACACAATGTTGTGCATGAGAAAATGAGTTTTGGAGTTGATATTATAATTATGCGTACCAAATGAGTGTATATAAACGCTATTAGTTTTCGAAGAAACGTACTTTGAAAAACAACCATATTTATGAATCATCGAGGATTACGGGAATCACAATATAATTACGAATTTAAAACCCTACGGATTTATGGCCAAGTATTATAATTCAAACCATAAGGAATAAATATGAAATGATTTACGTCGCGAACCGTTTACGAGAAATTATTACAAAAACGTTTAAGCGACCGAGCGAACGCGTAAACGATTAAATAAATGTAATGCACTAACTAACCATGGTAGAAAAGTAACCATGGTTACTTTATCAAATAGTGAGCTAAGGTATAGGATGATCCACCAGGGCTAGAAAATAGTAAGCTAAAGGGGCTAAGCTAATTAGCTTAGCTTGTAAACTACAAAGGCTAGCTAGTATTTGTCCAAGGATTAGGCAACAAGAATAAATCCTAGGATCTAAAATAGAGAATAACATCAAATAAAATATATCACAAGCATATTTTCAAGAAGCTCCCAAGAAGCAACACAAAAACACACACTCTCTCTCCCTAAACTCTCCATTCGGCTTCTTCCAAAAAGAAGAAGAAATCAATTTCAAATCTTCAAGCTCTAGCCATGGATATATCCTCCCATTAATTCTCAAGCTTTATACCAACCAAACTAAGGTCAGATAAATCTTTGAGCTCTTTTATCAAGGTTTGATGGGTAAAATAAATTCAACAAAGATGATAATGAATAGTGTGAATAGTAACTCTTCTTTGGTTTCTTGATTTTAATGGTTGTTTTAGGTTCCAAAAACCATACTAGGCACTCCCAAGACTTCACCATCATCAATAACACATCTCAAGCTCTCAATAAAGGTATAAATCTTTAACCCAAACTTATTAAGATTTAAGTTCATGATCCTTTTAGAACATAGTTGTAAACTAGTTTTGGTGGAAGTATTGTTGTAATCTTGATGTTTAGCAAAGTAGATTTAAGGTTGATGTTGCTGCCTCAAAAACATGATGTTCTCGAGAGGAGTTAGTGTGGTGATGATATTATGTTGATTGTTGGTGGTAGTATAAAGATTTAAGGCATAAACGAAACTCCGATCGTAACCGTAATCTCGTTAAAACGAACAAAACGTAACTTTAAGTTTCTGCAGAAAGTCCCGAAGATGTAAACTATAGTTTCTTCCAAAATAACCCTTGATATGATATACAATGTTATAAGGATCGTTTAGGCGCTTGAATCACGTGATTCTGATTTACGGATCAAAAGTTATGGCCGTTTACTAAAAGTGATTTACGCGACAAAAACTGCTACGAATTTTAAACTTTGAAAATAAAAAGGATCGACTTAAAAATATTTATAAATCATGAAATTTTTATAGAGATTAGTAAATTGAGTTTTCTAACTTTCATAAAAATTTCAAGTGAAAATAATGATTTTTCAATTTTATTAAAATATCGGAGCCGAGACCGCGCAATTAGAAAACCGTATAATCCATAAGCGGAGCCAATGATGAAAATGAAAACGGACTTAAGGTACCCCGGGAAAGGAAGTGACCATAATGTAAATAAGGACTTAAAGAGATAATAAGGGTAATATAAGTTGAGAGGGTGTTATAATAAGTAGTGCATGAGTGCGAGTCACCGTAGATTAGAACGGGACCTAAGGAAACGAATTTTGTTTATGATTATAGATTTCCGAGAAGAACCTAGAGCATCCTTCACCTCGAGATACCTAGGCAAGTTTAGGGACTCAACTCCATTTACTGTTGTGTTGTGAAATAATTGTTTTATTATCATTGCATAAATACCATGTTTGCTATGATACGTAATAATTGAATTTTTCGCATAATGTAGTGATGTTGTACGATAAGTATGTATCGTAAAATGTTTAATTCCGCTTTAAGCGTGACGTATAAGTATAAGACCGAGAGTCGGTCGGGATTTTAAGATAAAAACCCGATGATCATCCCGGTGATATTATAGGACGATTAATAGTCCATAGTAGTATGTTTTAAAAGGACTCAACGTCCACTTACAAAATATTAAACACCTCGAACTTTTATTAAAACGATTTCCAAAAATCGTATTCCCTCAACTATAATTTATCGTTCGAACAAGAAATATTATCTACTATTCATTATTTATGGAGAAGTATTCTCCAGTGAATATTTATTTCAAACTCGATTAAATATTAAATATTATTAAATTATTTAAACATAAATTAGTTGAATAATATTATTTCAAATATTCTTTTAAAAAGTATAATTATTCGAGTTTAATTATTTAACTATTAATATTTAATTATTTAATTATTTAATTGTTTAATTATGATTTAAAAATTATAGAACCTGATTCAAAAAAAATTTCTGATTTTCGGAAAATCATTCGAATAATTTCAGATCGTCGGAGAATATTATCTCGACTTATTTTAAATATTTTGATTATAGTTTCAAAAGAAACTCCCCCTTATATAACAAATATGTTGACAACAGTCAACGAATTGTATTCAAAAAAAATTCGTAAAATTTGGCGCACATCCTTAGTAGTTCCTCCGAAAATTCTCGAAAGTATATATATATACGTACATAACCAGGTGTACCTATCAACAAGTAATATGCTTGGGGAACAATACAAGTTCCAGATATATGATGAGATTCTTACAAGGACAAGGAGGAGTAGACTCTAGTACTTCGTGGACTGGGGAGTACTACCAATTTACTACCACATGAGAAGGTATCTTATATATAGGGCTGAGCATTCGGTTGGTTCGGTCCAAAACCGGACCGAACCGAATATACCGAAAAAACCGAATAGTCATTTTTTCTTGGACCGAACCGGACCGAAGTTATATTATGGACCGGACCGAACCGAACCAAAATAATTCGGTTCTGTCCGGTTTTGGACCGAATAGACCGTTTGTTTTTTCAAAAATAAAATTGCATTAAAAATTAAATCACAAATTATAAATTTTAAAATATAATTAAAGTAATGTGATATGTGGAGTTCTAATACTCCATAAATATAATTACAAATTAAAAATTTTGATTATAATTTTTAAGATATATGTAAAATATATATAATACAAAATTATAGTATCTATGATTTGGTCTATTCGGTCCGGACCGAAATATTTGTGAAAAAAACCGAACCGAACCGAATTTTATTTCGGTCTATTCGGTCCGGACCGAATAGGATAAAACCGAACCGAATTTAGGACCAAACCGAACCGAATTAGCACGGTTCGGTTCAGTTTTTTCGGTTTCGGTTCGGTTTTGCTCAGCCCTACTTATATATTGATAAATATGTGGAGTATGCGTACTTGAGAGGGATGGGCGCAAAACCGTGTCTTGAGAGGGATAGACGCGAAGTGTGTACCTGAGAGGGATGGAAACAGAAAGGCCCAAATGTGGCCAGGGTGATAACCAATAATAAAAATGGAATCTTCCATCTACATGTAGAAAATGTTACTATTCCGTAGTACGACTGATCATCATATGCGGTGGCTCCAGTGAATGTCATATTCTTCCAATTGGAATTGTGATGCAATACCGTAACCCAAGCCTAGGTGCTGGGTTTACCATTAAGGTATTTGCATGATAATAAATCCCCTAAAGAATTATTTTCAAAAGAAGGTGTGTATCACCACTGATAACTATTTTTGAATAAAATATAATATCATATATAATGTTTTTACTTGAGTTTATCATATAGTCATTTCATACTGTACATTATTATGCTGGGCATTATAGCTCACACTTGTTTTCTTAAATTGATACAACACAACAGTGAATCAAGATACCTATCATGAGACACACATCCATGAAACGGGTACGAAATGGCCAGCTATTTCATAGGTTGTTTGGTGTTGTACCACAGGTAGACCGAATAAGCTGAATTGGTTTTCAGTTATTTTTAGTTCAGATTATTTATACGTATGACTTATATAAGGTAATAAATAAGCAACATATATTTGGCCGACGGACTAGCCTTACTTAAAGGTTATTCCCCGGTAAGACTTAATTACTTTTGGGTTGTACTAATTATCACTCTGTGGTTTGATTTACTCTAGTAATGAATGGCTCGTTTCCAAGACAATAACCTGTAAGTGTGTGTGATAAGTGTGGGGTCATTAGTGTGAGTATTTATATATTGTGATGCGATGTATGTAGTTTATAGTGATTGAGATGGCGTGGCCTCCGAGATCCCTGACCCCGGATTTTGGGGCGCCACAATATACATATAGGTGTATAACTTAGTGATACTACAGTTTAAAAAAAATAATGTAATGATTGAAATTTATATTTTTATTGTTATTTATGGGTGTGTTTACGAAAGATTACTATATTTAATTAAAAGGTAATTTTAGCTGAGATCAATAATATACGAATTGTCATTAGTCCTTGAACTGACCAAATTCAACTATATATTTTTTTAGAGCCACAACTAACTATATTCAAATTTATATTAGTTTAATATATTTAAACCCGAATCAATGGTAAAATTTTATGTGTCAATGACAAAAAATTTATGTTAGCTTAAGGCCCTTTATATCAACCAAATCCAGCAATTATACTTACTATTTTGTTTAATTTTATTTTAGCCTGGGGTGATTATTATTTTATTTTAGACCGAATGGATAATATATATTATTTTATTTTAGTTTGATAACATAATATCGACACCACAAATTTCCTTACAAATTTTTATTTTGTTATAATTCGTTTCATTAATATAATATTTTTAACGGGATCAATAATATTTATTATTTGATTTTAACCCGATTCTTCAAATACAACTAAATGTATGTATTTTTTTTAAAAAAATTATTTAAAATCGGATCAATAGTATAATTTTGTTTAGCCCGATCGGCAGAAATTTATATATTATTTTTCTTTTAACGAAAACATATTATAATTATGTTATGAATATTTATCTATTTATGAAAGTATTTTATTTTAAATAATACTATAATTACGGTGACCAGACGAACTACCAACCAAACTTTCATTATTTCATCTTTAATGCTGAATCGGGTTAGAAAACAAAATCAAAATTTGAAAGGTAATTCGTTGATCGATATAATGCCAATATGCTAAAACAAAATAAAATATATTATTTATTCGATTTAAAACATAATAATATTCACCAAGCTAAAATAAAATTAAAAAAGTTAGATGTAATTAGCTGGATTTGGTAGATAAAGGGCATGTGGCTAAAAAAAATAATGTATATTATCGATTTACACTAAAATTAAATTCAAATTAAAGATAATTATTATATTAAGGGTAGTGGCTGCGGGTTACCTACGATAAATAAAATTAAAAAAAAATTAACATGTATCTAATTCATTAGTATGTATAATATAAGTTTAGAAGAGTGGGATAAGAAGGATCCGACCCTTATAGTAAAAATACGGAAGTTTGATAGTTTACTTGTGTGTACAATGTTTATAATTATACTTACAATTTTGTTTAATTTTATTTTAGTCCGTGGTGATTATTATTTTATTTTAGACCGGATGGATAATATTGATTATTTTGGTTTAGTTTTATGACATTATATCGACCCCAAAAATTTTCTTTTGTTATAGTCCGGTCCAATAATATAATATTTTTAGCGGGAACAATAATTTTTATTATTTAATTTTAGCCCGATTCTTTAAATCCAACTAACTATATGTAATTTTTTTAATTTTTTATTTAAAATTGGATCAATAGTATAATTTTGTTTAGTCCAGCAGGGTGAATTTTATATTTTATTTTATTTTAACAAAAACTATTAGTCATATTATAATTCTGTTATGAATATTTATCTATTTATGAGAGTGTTTTATTTTAAATATTATTATAATTATGGTGACCAAACCTACTATCCACCAAACTTTCATGGTTTCATCTTTAATATAATAGTATAGATAAGAAAAACACGGATAAAATCCGGCCCAATCTGCTCACAGACCTAAAATAGATCTCATATTTAATAGGAAGTCGACCCGACACTATTTTAAAAATGTCTGACCCTATTTATTTTAAAAATTGGACTTTTTAAAAATTGAATAAAACCTGAACCGATAAGACTTTTGCGCATTTTTAATATCAAATACAAATTTACGATTTTTTCTTCAACTAAATTATTTCTTTGCTCTGAGTTCAAATTAAAATTTTATTATTTGTCGTCCCAAATTCTGGATACGACTGTCGTTTTGCCAAAAATTTTGATTTTTTTTAAGAACGGTTACTCATTTGTAAGGTTATAATTCATATTTGTCAAAAATAATTATTTCTTAGCATATTTTGAATTGTAGTCGATTGCTTTATTCATGTTCATCCCTAAATAAAACACTTATATATTAGCCTAATTATTCAAAAAAAAAGTTACAACCTTGAAAAAAAAGGAAATTATTTTTACAAAATTGTTTATAATTTTTTTTGAAACTATTTTTAAAAAAAAATACATTATTCTTATAAAATAGTAATTAAAATTTATTTAAATGTAACATAATATTTTATTTTATATGTAATCCATGATTTTTATGTATTGGTTTTTATCTATTGATATAAAGTATAAGATCAAAACTTTGATTCCTAAAGGTAACTTACCAAAAAAAGCATTCTATTATGTCATTATAAATTGAAACTTTAACTAATATTAAATAAATTTAACAAACTTCTCCTACTATATATTATATGTCAATTAAGGGTAAAAAGAGCCATTTTAATGGCCGTGAAATCACAATTTTGCCCTTTTGTTTTGAGAAATTATAAAAATGTAAATCAATTTTGCCCTTTTGTTTTGAGAAATATTTGTCTGAATTTTAATTTATCATATTTTTATATTGTAAATCAATTTTAATATGATTTGATTTTAAAAATATGAGATATTACTAATATTTTTGTATAATACGAATTAGTAGATTTTTTTTAAAAAAATAAAAATAAAAATACATGATTATTATTTTTAATTATATCAAGAATTCTCGCAGGATTCCCCATTCGAGTCGAGTGAGGACTGGAAAGGAATAGAATATTCATTCGGGGTGTAGGGTGAGTCTGGGGATCAAATAACACTTCCTGATCACGATGTGGCCCAATGCATATCCGTATAAACAAACTTCAAGTATTTTGTGATAATAGTATAGTTTTAATTTTATTAGTAATTATGTTTATCTGCCTTAAACTAAGTATCTAATATTAAAATTATCGGGGGTGAGCCAGAATCAAACTGTACGACAAAAATAAATTTTCACCACTTAAGTTGTCTATACGTTTGAAACGAAAAAAAAATTAAGAAAATACAGTTATGACCTTTATGTCATCTCATTTTAATTGCATATTTATTTATTTAAATTTTTATGAAATGTAATTAAATTTATAAAAATATATCATTCATTATTACGTAATTGATGTATGAATATAAAATAAAGTTAAAATAATCATTTCTTGTATTCGAAAATTAATTTCTCATAGACGTAAATTCGTTCGAAATAATATTTCGATAAAAATAGAGACCCGTGCCTAGCATGGCTTTTTACTTTAGTTAAATGTTAAATCCAAACCATAGATCGATCGGTAAACACAGGACAGGAGGAGCCTGATTCCTAAGCATAGTCGGACTATTAAAAGTCTCTATAAATATATATTGTATGAAGCCTTTATCGAACATCATCAAGTAAATTCTGAGCATCTA
The DNA here is from genome assembly GCF_009905375.1 of Apium graveolens. Classification (NCBI taxonomy): domain Eukaryota; kingdom Viridiplantae; phylum Streptophyta; class Magnoliopsida; order Apiales; family Apiaceae; genus Apium; species Apium graveolens. The sequence goes on along the minus strand of NW_027417594.1, from coordinate 74,383 downwards.
TCGAGTTCATTCTAGATGGATTACGTAGCTCCTGCCATCGCAGCTTTCGAAAAACTCACAATAACAGATTCTTTTAGCCATCCCATCAATGCCTTAATGAACCTCACTATAAGCGAGAGCACCAACACTTCGAAACCTGTCATGCCAAGCCCAAAAATAACCCCAGAAGAATCATGCAGCCTTGTCAATTTACGCACTCTTCTCGGACACTACTATGGAACATGCTGTAAGCCTTCCATCTGCTTTCGCTTTCAAGACCCGTCTTCCATCCTTACTCCAGCGGTAAGAATTAGCCAGTATCGATTTCGTTATGCTTTGGTTAAATCGGGCATGCGAGAAAACTTAAAGATTACAAAAAAGAAGGGTAATGCTGTTGAATATGAGTTTAACACAGTACGCTCGCCATATATACGGGAAAAGATAAATCGCCTGCTAAGCAACATGGCCGAGAAAAAACCCGAGTACAGGGATAGGTTAGAGCTGGCTAAACTTTATATTCAGCAGGGTGAGAATCAAGAAGAAGTTCTTAGTATTGTTAAATCGCTGTACTAATTACTGTGCGATAGGGAAATTTGTTGGGATTTGATTTTATTACGATGAAATTAGGAACTCTTACATGTACTTTATGGCTGTTTTTATATTATATTAACATTGTGTTAATTACTGGGCAAAAAAAAAACTTTGTCTTAGTTACTTGACCTGGATTTATTAGTATTTACCTATTAATACGGGTTCATGTAATTCTCGACATGTCTTTAGTTTTTTAATCTATTAGCATTATACTTATTGGTTATCATTATCAATACGTTGAAATAGTTTATATAATTAATTGAGTTGCTATCAATTAAACGTAGGATGACATATCTTGAAAGGTATTATCAATTTTCAAAGTAATTGCAACTTGTTTACAAGTAAATTTGCTAATATTGCTTAGTAACATGCTTAAATCTTTTCACGAATGTACTTTGTAATTAAAAATATTGACTGTTGAATAATTACAAATAAGGAAGCACAATTATATTTGCATCCGACATAGGAAATTGCATTTGTCATCTTTTAATGTATCTACAATTGTTATTTCTTTATGTATACTAATTACATGTGTATTAGTCATAATTGCAAAGAGGGACAGGATATCTGCAATAAAATTTGCATATGTAGCAACAAGAGATCAAAAATACCTGTATGTATACATGTGCAGATTATACTTAAACTGTTTACAAAATTTTTATGTTCAACAAGAAATTTGGGAACTTTATCAGCGAAATATGTTTGGAAGAATAGCAGTGATGTCAATATCAGCAATTGAGGTTGGTGTTAAACATTATTGTCTTTTACAATTTGAAGTACTATACAGCAAACATTGTTAACTATATCATGGAATGAGCAGATCCACTTCAAGTTCGAGCTGATGCAGGAGACCCTGTACTTGACACTGTGAATCTAATTGATAGGTTCTTGGCCATTCACCCTGTGGTACGTAAAAAGCTCCAGCTAGTTGGGATCACAGCTCTGCTTATGGCATGTAAGTATGAAGAAGTTGCAGTCCCAGTTGTCGAAAATCTCATTAGTGATTTCTGACAGGGCGTACACTAGAAGAAATATGTTATCAAGGGAAGTGCGTTTAGTCCAAGAAGCATTGGAGGAAGAATTGGATACCGCTCCCTCAAAGTCTTTCTCCACCTAGAATTTTTTTTTGATGTATCATAAACAATCCTCTTTGATCTACCCAAATTTTGAGGGATAAATAGTGTTTAAGATTACTGGATGCATGATTTTTGAGCGTACTTTGAATATTCAACAGTAAACTTGTAGAAGGATATGGAAAGTTCACCGAAAAAATTAAAGAGATGTGTTAAATGGGAAGTAGGGGGAGAGAAAAAGAGTTAAAATACAAGTTCTACACGAGGATAACAAGATGAGTAATTTATAGGAGTAACATGAGTTGTGCTTGACAAAAATCAACCAACGGTTAAGATCAGAATTGAACGTGTATCACGAATATGGATCGCTTGATATGCAAGATGCAAAAGCGATCCGCACAAAACAATTTTGACCAATAAAAGATTATCACGCGGATCGCTGTCCACGAATATATGGACCACATGATAAGCAATTTTAATGAATGACTCAGATATGATGCAAGAGCAATCCGCACAAAATACTTTTGACCAATTAAAACTTATCACGTGGATCGCCAATATGAACCGCATGATAAATACTTTCAACGACTCAAATATGAAGTTGAAGCGATATGAACGAAATGATTTTGACCAATATAGATTACAAGATATGCATTTATAACTAGCTACTCATATTTTATAAAATGATTTCAACCAATAATTTTGATTCATACGATTTTCAACTTATAAACTAAATTAGTTGTTAACAAATAAATTGTTTTGTAAGTTTAATATATAATATGTCCAAGATTTTATCTTGCAAATAATTTATTAATTTGATAATATATTTATTTTTAAAAAATATAATTTTGATACTCTTAATAATATATAATTTTGATACTCTTAATAACTAGTATATGAATTATTTAATGAATCATATTTAACGCATATGATGAAATTACTAACATGAAACTACAGGAGTAATTAAAAATGTATATAAAAAATGTAATAGATTATATAACATTTTGAAATATAAATTCTAATTAGATTCAATAAGTTATGTTTAATCTTTAGTAAAACTTTTCTGTTTAATCTTAATCACCTACTTTTATGGGAAAAAAAGAAAGAAGGAAGAAATATGAGGATGTTCCAAGCTTCCCGGTTACTCGAAATAATTAAAAATGTTTGTTCCCAAGATACAAATAAAATCCAGCTTGGTCCTCCCACTAGTGTTTTAAAACTTCGCGATATGAATGTTTATATTTATGGCTTACTATAATAATTAGAATGGAGTATAATTTATAATTTGGTTAAACACTACTTTTTCCGAACCCCCAACAACAGTTGTTATATTATTAATAAATTTGCTTTTAAAGGTTATATAATAAACTGTTAAAACTTAAAAGGTATATTGTTAAAATACTCATCTATACTATTATCTATACTACGTGGTTGCCACATACTGAAAGAAAAGATTCAGTATTTAAACTTATATAATAACAGATGAACTTAACTCCAAAGGGTTCACAACTATAGGAAGATTTGTTGTCAACACCACCAACAAAAACAACTTCATACAGTTATTTTTTTTTAGCTAAGCATGCCATGCACCTAAATATTTTGGACCTGAGCTACATCAGTTTCGCAAAAAATATCGATTCAGAATATATTTTAATGATCTTCTAAAGTCTGTTTAATTTGGCTAAAACAAATTTCTGATTAGCCATTTGTTTGGTCTAAGACAAACAGAATCCTGATTTCTGTGTAGTTCAAATATAATAAAATGTATTTCTAAGGAGGATATTCGGAAACTGTTATCATATTAGGGTAAACAATTTCCAGATTCTTGGAACAGTTCATTAAAATAATGATTTAGAACTTTACAAAGGAATCTAAATTATTTTTCAGAAAATCTTGTGGGATCTTAGAAAATAATATTCCAAAAACTTATTTTCCAAACTCAGGTTATTTTCCTGTAAACAAATGGAGCCAATAAATAAATAAATCAGTAATATATTTTTCTAAATCAAACAACTGATCGAAAATAAGAAAATACTATCATTTGACTATTTTCTAGAGGTAAGACATAATTGCACTTGGACATCAATCACAAATAAGCATTTTTAAGTGCACGAAAATAGTATAGCATGTCTCTGACCAAGTACTCCCAAGAGTTGAGGTTCCATCTGCAAAATATGCGGATATACGAGCTTTTGCAAGCTTTGTCTTTGCACAAAGCAATATTCCTAAGACAAAAAAAGGGGGAGGGGGAAGACAATTGCAGGATTACCATTTTTTATTTTACATAAAAAGATTAAAAATTAGTTAAATTCACCACAAGTAAAGATTTAGTATGAATATTATCCACAAATAAGTCACAATAGTCTAACAGCCTCCATAGGTTATGAGGCAAGAAATAAAAGAAATTCTTGCCGTCCTCCAACTATAAAGTAATGTATCCAAAATCCAAATACATGAATGCATTTCTTAAAAGCACAATGGTACCTTTTAACCATTATTATCTCCGGCCATATACTTCGGAAAATCATCAATATTATTTCATACTATTTATTTTATTAATTAAATACAAAATTTCAACTATAATCTTAATTGTGCTTAATTTGGTCAGATACAGATATGATACTGAGAACATACCTGATGTACCTCTTCCAAGACGATGAACAGGGACAGGGTTTGTCTGTTGACATGCAAATATAGAACTTTGTTTGATTGCGTGCCACTGTAATTGAGTCAAAACAGTCCGGTGCTGGAATAGTCCTCCCGGTAAAACTTGGAGACCGGATGGCTTGTCTAGTGCAATCTGCATACAATATATACACCTCAACATTAAACAAGAAACCATCAAATAAGTGAACCTGACATCTATATATCTTATGTTTACACACAAATCATCTCATTAGAGCCACATTTGTAAGATAGCTTGCAAAGGGTTTTTCTTTTCGTCATACTTGTGGACCCTAAAGTAAAATAGAAGATTACAATACAACTTCTTCTGGGAAACAGAAGGAGAACCAAAGAAAGGCCATAAAACAATAAATTCAGATAAATATCTGATAAGACTTAAATGCACCCTATTTAACTTCCTATTAATCTGCATACATAGACTTTAAACTTTAAAAAATATGCAACTATATATATTATACTCTGGACGATGAGACTGAAGTTTGTTATATACCAAATGATCATCTTCAAATAGAACTCCAAGCAAGTATGGTGCATCAGGTTCTCTCCAAGGAATTCGATGATATTGCAATTCTGAAGCAGCACTAGTATCAAGCTTATCAAAAAACAGTACAAAGATGTACTAACTACTAAATCAAACCAATATACCACAATACCTTAGAACTTTGATAGGGTCTGTAACAATCGTGCCATCAACGGTTATCTGCAAGGGAATTCGCACTTTGAAAAACACTAGTTTCTACAACCCCAGACAATCAAAAGACATTTATGTCAATTTGAAAACTAACCTGTCCATTCTCGATTCTCTGCAACCATCTGTCAGTCATTCATTAAAAAAGAGAAAAATTAGAGTTTGCACACTAACATTAACATGCACTCAGGAGTGGGCAAAGTGTAGGTCCATAAAGCTATTATTGGAAACAAATAAGCTGAAACTATGCAGATACAATTGTTTGAACGTAAACTGAAAAAAAACAAAAGAGACTTGCATGAAGCTGTGTTCATATTTCTTATTTCATGAAGTACTCTATATAGAATATGCAGATAAAGAAAAATGGCTACAAACAAGGAACTACTAAAACAAACTACTCCTACATGATCTCTAAGTCTATCCTGCTTCTCCTGGAAACTCTCCGCACAATTACGACTAAATCAAACTAGCATGCAAGTTACTGAATAATGAAAACAAATAAATAAAAAAACAAGTTTTATATTAAAATAAATCCAACAATCTCTCCCTTAATTTGAAACTTGTTTCTCCAGCTCTTTGACACCCAACAACTTTCTCATTCTTTCAAACTTAACAGTACTGAGTGCCTTTGTTAGAATGTCTGCACACTGCAAATTTGAGCTCACGTGCCTGATAACAATCCCTACGCTCAACGCATTCACGGATGAAGTGATAGCGTATATCTATATGCTTGCTTCTTCCATGGAAGACCGGGTTCTTAGCTAGATCAATAGCAGACTTGTTATCGATATACAGAATGACTGGACCAACATTTTCTCCTGTTATTTTACTCAGCAAATTTCTCAGCCAGATGGCCTGACAAGTAGCAGCAGTGGCTGCCATGAATTTAGCCTCACATGAGGACAAAGCAACACATCTTTGCTTTTGTGACACCAAGGTGATCAAGCTATTATTCAGATAAAAAGCCACGCCCCCTGTACTTTTCCTGTCGTCCGTTTGCCCAGCTAAGTCACTATCTGAATAGCCCACGAGCATATTGTTGCCGCTGTTTTTCGAATATACCAGACCAAAATCCAAGGTCCCCTTCACATACCTTAGTATACGTTTCACAGCATTTTTGTGCAGCACCGTCGGTTTCTCCATGAATCAACTTACCATTCCCACCGCATACGCTATGTCAGGACGTGTGTGAACAAGATAACGAAGCCCCCAAACCATGCTCTTGTACTCCGTTGAGTCTACCTGAATACCTCCTTCATCCTTAGTAATACGTTCCTTTGGGTCCATTGGAAATTTTGTAGGATTACACTCTCCCAGTCCTGCTCTTTCCAACACCTTTTTGGCATACCCTGTCTGCTTCAACTCAATATATCCTTCTCCTTGTTTTACCTCTATTCCCAAGTAGTAAGACAGTTTACCCAGGTTGTTCATTTCGAATTTGCTGTTCATTTGCTGTTTAAACTCATTGATAGCAGTAACACTCGTCCCTGTGATCAAAAGATCATCTACGTATACACCAACGACAAAAACTTCTCCCCCTTTGCATTTTGTATAAACTGCATGCTCGTGTGGACACCTTGTGAAGCCCATACATTCGAGACTTTTGTTCAGTTTAGCGTACCAAGCACGCGGTGCCTGACGTAGACCATAAAGGGCTTTTATCAATTTATATACCAGATGCTCTTGCCCACTTTTAACAAACCCTTCTGGCTGTGTTACATAGACTTCGTATTTCACCATTCAAAAAAGCAGTCTTCACATCTAAATGATGTACCTGCCAGCCACACTTTGCTGCTAGTGCTAACAACAAGCGAACGGTTTCAAGTCTGGTAACTGGGGCAAAAATTTCATCGAAGTCTACCCCTTGTTCCTGCACATACCCCTTGGCCACGAGTCGTGCTTTATACTTTATAATTTCCCCATCCTCACCTCTCTTTATTTTGTAAATCCACTTGAGCCCTATCACTTTTTGATCAACCGGTAGCTCTGTCAGCTTCCAAGTATTATTTTGTTCGATCGAATCCATCTCTTGTTGCATTGCCTGCCTCCAGTTACGTTCTTTAGCAGCCTGACTATAATTTCTCGGCTCATCAATGCCCATGAGAAGTAATTCATCATCCAATTCGATTTCTTCTGTTTCATTGTATATGTCAACAATGGACTTGAACCTCCTTGGCTCACTGCTATTTTCTGCATCTTCATTTTTGGATCCATGTGTGAATATTTGTGACTGGGGCGTTGTTGCATCACCATCAGAGTCTGCATCCGTCTGATGTGCATCTGCTTCAACCATTTCATCCTGTGTAAAACCATCAACAACAGTGAAAGTGTGTTGATGTTCCATCAATTCAGTTTGCTGGCCTTGATTCCATGTCCACGTTTTTTCCTCCTCAAAAACTACGTCTCTGCTCACCAGTATGTTGTTATTCTTGGGATCGTATAAGCGATATGCTTTGGTTCTAGGTTCATTACCTAAATGCACAATCACTTTACTTCTGTCATCCAATTTTTTTAAGTGATTCCCAGAAACTTTCATGTGAGCTAAACAACCAAACACCCTTACATGCCCAATGCCTGGTTTTGTTCCCTTCCATGCCTTATATATATGGGGTTCGTTCATTCATTGAGCGAGTAGATAATCTGTTGAGTAGATAAACCGAGTGCCTTATAGCCTCTCCCCACAAAATTAATGGTAACCCCATTTGTTTCAACAGACTTCGTGCCATGGCGACAACAGTGCGGTTCCTGCGCTCCACTACTCCATTCTGTTGGGGGGAGTACGGAGCCGTGTAATGCCGTGTTATACCACTTTCCTCGCAGAACACTTTAAAATCTTGAGAACAAAACTCTCCCCCACGGTCTGTTCTGAACACTTTTATTCTTTTGGTTGTTCCATTTTCCACATGTGCCTTGAATTTCTTAAATATAGCCAATGCCTCATCTTTACTCTTAAGCATATAAACCCACATCCAACGACTGAAATCATCGACAAGAAGTAAGAAATATTTGTTACCTTCGGACGTGGTTGGGGATATAGGACCGCATAAATCACCATGCACCATTTCCAATCCCATTTTTGCATGATAGTTGGCCTTTGGTGGGAAAGACTTTCTTGCTTGTTTTGACATTAAGCACCCTGTGCACACGCCCTTCGGCGGAGAAAATTTTGGCATACCATATACCATTTGGTTTGAGTGCATTAGAGACAAGGCTGGAAAGTTTACATGACCCAGCCGAGAGTGCCACAACCACGACAATTCCTCAGCTTTCAGCTTCAAGCACACGGCCTTCTCTGTTTCAATGATCATTTTATACAACCTGTTTGGTGACCTCTTTACTTTCATGAGGAGTTTTCCTTGAACATCATGTACCCACAAAAACTCTCCACTCAGAACAACCCTATTTCCATCCTCAGACAGTTGCCCGAGACTAATTATATTACTACGAAGTAAAGGAATATAATAGACCTCATGCAATGTACGTCTTTCTCCATTTTTGCACACGAAGCTAATAGAGCCTTTCCCTTTGATATCTACCGTTGATCCGTCACCAAACTTCACCTGTCCAGTTATATTTTCATCCAACTCCCTGAATTTTGAACGAAGTCCGGTCATATGATTGCTCGCCCCATTATCCAAGTACCACAGATTTGATTCCACACGATCATCACCTTGACCCAATTTTGGGACCACCTTTTCTTCGTTCAACAACATCATATCGTCCCTCTTCCCGCTGTGTTCTGTCAGTAATAGTGCGTATTCATCTTCATTGATCTGGGCCATGTTCACTTCCTGTTTTTGATCCCGTTCTCGTCGTGGTTTTTTGCATTCAGCGGCATAGTGCCCATATGCACTACAGTTGTAACACCGTATTCTGCTCTTATCACGCCCCCAACGAGTGCTTTCCTTTCCTCGAAACCTCTGGTTTGAAGATCCCTCAGCTGCCCCTTTATTGCCATTTCTTTTAATCCATTCCTCTCTAGTTATTAACAGTTTTCCTTCGGCATTTTCCCTCTTAGACCACTCTTCTTCTGTGAGTAGGAGTTGTCCATCACTTTCACCTGCTTGCCCTTTCACTCGCTCCTCATGAGCTTTTTACGATCCTATGGCCTCCTCTACAGACATCGTTTCCAGATCAGCAAATTGTTCTATGGTGGAAACAATTTGCAGAAACTTTGATGGCACCGCACGGAGCAGCTTTTTAACCACATAACTCTCCTTGATTTCTTCCCCTAGTGCACGTATGTTTGTCACCATTCCGTTCAGTTTCAAATATAAGTCATCTAGTATTTCACCGTCTTTCATGCACAGCGACTCAAATTCACTCTTTAACGTCTGAACCTTGGCTTTTTTCACACGCTCCGCACCTTGACACATAGTCTGAATGGCCTCTCAGGCTTCCTTTGCTGTTTCCTTATCAGCCAGAGACAACAAGACATCTTCAGGAATTCCCTGGTATATTGTGGCCAGGGCGATCTTGTCTTGTCTGTCATCAACCACACCTCCTTTCTCTTTCTTCTCCACTGCATTCCACACCCCCTGTGCTTTCATGAACACCTTCATCTTAAGTGCCCAGGCTGTGTAGTTACTTCTTGCCAGCATTGGATAGTTTAAACCAATCGCACCCTCTTTGAGCTTATTTGTCTCTGTTGTCATCTTTGGCATATACTTGGGCATACAATGAGACCTAAGCTCTGATACCAAATATTGGAAACAAATAAGCTGAAACTATGCAGATACAATTGTTTGAACGTAAACTGAAAAAAAACAAAAGAGACTTGCGTGAAGCTGTGTTCATATTTCTTATTTCATGAAGTACACTATATAGAATATGCAGATAAAGAAAAATGGCTACAAACAAGGAACTACTAAAACAAACTACTCCTACATGATCTCTAAGTCTATCCTGCTTCTCCTGGAAACTCTCCGCACAGTTACGACTAAATCAAACTAGCATGCAAGTTACTGAATAATGAAAACAAATAAATAAAGAAACAAGTTTCATATTAAAATAAATCCAACAGCTATATACCCTAATGCATTAGTATTATTCAACATATTTCTGTAGTTGATAAAGTTTCAATCATAGGGGAGATAAGAGTTACGAATTGAACTCTATCGTAGCAGAAGGCAGGAGCACCTTTGCAACAGTTAACAGAACTAATTATAAATAAAGCAAACCAGACGCTTAAATTTCAAACAAAATTCGCAACATCTAGACAACTTATAAATTACGCGAGATACTACTAACTATAAAGCTACAACAATTCCAAAACTCATACAATATCAATATATGGAACAACAACTTTAATTGCAAAATCTGAAGCTTATAAACACTACTTTCTGTGGGTCAATTCGTAAGGGTTTCTCTATTGTTGTCACAATGTCACTAGTTCTGGTTTCGACTCTCGTTCACCCGAGAAAATAAACTCAATTGTAATTTTAAAAAAGAAGATAAGTATAGTGATAAAGTGGATTATCCTTGCAAAGGAGCTGAACTCTTGTACTTGGTGGAGTAAAAATGAATAAGTGTGAGACCTGTTTATATAATGTAGTGAGTTAGAATAATGATTACACAAATTTATTTTGTGTAAGAGAAAATAGAAAATAGTTACATAGATATAAAATACCAGAATCAGAGGGTCGGACGCGATCGGAATAGAAGAGGCCGTCGTTTAATTCCGGCCAGGGTTCTCCGATTGTCCGCATTTCACTGTTGTTCCGGAATAGAGGACCAAAATTCCGGCCGATACGGAAAAAAACTACAAAAAAAGCCCATCAAGAAAAAAGTCCAGCCCGGCGAGGGCCTTAATTATTTTTTCTCAGTGTGAAATTCGAAAAATCCCAGATAAAGTTTAGTTTAGACCTGGATAAAAGTTTAGCATTTTAAGAAGTCTAAATAAAAATCTGATTTTTATATAAAATATATAATATTTTAAATATTCTTTATTAAAAATTATATTGAACTATTAGAAGTAAAATAAGTTATATTTGATTGATTTATCAATTTGTTATTGTAAATAATAATTGTTAAATTTTAAGTAATAATTAAGAATATTTGAATGCAATATAAAAAATAATTGCAATAATGCCGAAGTGAAGTGCGTTCAGCTAAATTGGAAGAAGGAAGGAGAAAAGATGAAACGATGGACTGAAATTGCACATTAAATATCTTTTATTAAAATTATATTACACTATTAGATGTAAAATAAGTTATATTTGATTGATTTATCGATTTGATATTGTAAATAATAATCGTTAAATTTTAAGTAATAATTTAAAATATTTGAATGTAATATAAAAATAAAGGAAATTTGTGTAATATGTCCCAAATTTAGGGGTCACTTTATAAATATATCCCATTTTATTTCAAAACTATTTATATGTCCTATAGTTAAATTTTACCTCAAATATAACTCATATATGTATATTTAAGTTGTAAAAATAATAAATATGTGCTAAAAATTACTAGAATACCCTATAAATTAGGTTTTAATTGATCACTATAAATATAGTCACTAGCTGCGTCCAAGAGTATTATTTTTTTTTCTTTTTGAACACTTTGGATTAACTACAAATGATAATTCCTTTGATGCAACTCGTTGAAGAACTCTTTAGACTCCGGATGTCTAATGACATTCTAGAAGAAATGCTAGAATAATCTGAAGGATGTAAATAGCATGTCTGGCCATACAAGATTTAGTTATGCAAATTTATACAAGCCTGTATTTGATTTTCTGTTATCAAATAATTTGGTTCATCCTCTAACCCAGCCACGGGTTTGGGTTTTGAAAGTATCGGCTATCATGCGCATATAAACAGACACAAATGGAGGTATATACTGTTTCAGAGCTTTGCTACGAATTTGGTCGTACACCTTCAAGGTAGTCCAAGCATGAAGCATAATGACTTGAATAAAAATCATGAATAAGTTCCCTCACTTCAGTAACCAACTCTAGAAAGTTGCCAAAATTAATATTGTCGATGACCTTGGCCTTCTGCTCGGTTCCGTCAAAACTTGCAAGTGCATAGAGGCCATCATATATTGCAACACCTTGATAAAAAAATATTACTACTGATATAAATCAATCAGCAAATGAGTATAATATTTTCAATTCTTTTAAATGTCCTGATTTGTACACGATATTTGACAATTTATATATAAGAAAAAACATTAATGAATCCTGGAAGGTATGGATTGTGTAGTAGTAATAACCCGCATCTACAAGGGTAAAATCTAAAACTGTTAGCTAAAATATGATTAGCTAAAATTTTATTGAACCTGTAATCATTTTTGCTCCAATGGCATTAGTTATAGTTATTAGCTATATTCATAATATTACTCTTTTTATTAATTTTATATATAAATGAAAAAGTTTAGTTATTTCTTTTTTTGAAAAGAAGTTTAATTACCCCAACAGAGGTTATGAGCTTTGTGGGTTTAGCAGGATATTACCGGAGATTCGTGCAAGACTTTGCTAAGATAGCCGACCCATTGACTAGACTTACCCGGAAGATAGAAAAGTTTGTATGAACAGAGAAATGTGAGGAAAGCTTTCAGGAACTGAAAAGGAGACTGGTGTCAGCACCAGTGCTCGCTCTTCCCGATGGAAAGGGTGAGTTTGTGATATACAGTGACATATCGCATAAAGGATTAGGATGTGTGCTTATGCAGCACGGAAAAGTTATAGCGTATGCCTCTCGACAATTGAAGGAGTATGAGAGCAGATACCCGACGCATGATCTAGAATTAGCAGCCATAGTGTTTGCCCTGAAAATTTGGAGACACTACCTATACGGTGAGAAATGCGAGATTTACACAGACCATAAGAGCCTCAAATATATTTTTACTCAGAAAGAACTGAACATGAGACAGAGGAGGTGGTTAGAGTTGATTAAGGACTACGATTGTGAAATTTTGTATCACCCGGGTAAAGCCAATGTGGTGGCTGACGCCCTTAGTAGGAAGGAAAGACTCAAAATGATAATGACATCTGAGGAATTAATTAAAGAATTTGAGAAAATGGAAATTGACGTGAGAGTGACCGGTAAAGGGACAGAAGGATTATTTGAGGTTAAGCTAGTGCCGGAACTGACGGAAAAGATATGAGTATGTCAGGAAAAGAAGATGAGTGAAGAAAGAGGAACATTGACTGGTGAGGAAGTGAGATGCGAGAAGGAAGAGAAAGGGATTATGAAGTATGCGTCCCAAATTTGGATTCCAAATGTGCAAAGTTAAAGGACGAGCTGCTGCACGAAGGGCACAACTCCAGATATTCAATCCACCCAGGAAGTACGAAGATGTACCGTGACCTTAAGGAATATTATTGGTGGCCTAACATGAAGAGAGAAGTAGCAGAGTGGGTCAGCAAGTGCTTGACGTGCCATAGAGTGAAGGCTGAACACCAGCGACCTAGTGGACTATTACGGCCCCTGGAAATTCCGGAATGGAAATGGGAGCTTATAGCCATGGATTTTGTGACAGGCCTACCAAGGACAAAGACCAATCACGACGCCATATGGGTTATCATAGATAGACTGACCAAGTCTGCACACTTCCTACCAATCAACGAAAGGTACACCATAGACAAGTTGGTGGATATTTACTTAAAGGAAATTGTAGTGAAACACGGCGTTCCTGTAGCTATAGTGTCAGATCGAGACCCACACGTTAATTCCCGATTTTGGAGAAGCTTCCAAGAATGTGTAGGCACCAGACTAAACATGAGTACCGCTTACCACCCCCAGACTGATGGGCAAAGCGAAAGGACTATTCAGACCCTAGAAGATATGCTACGAGTGTCTGCCATCGACTTTAAAAGAAATTGGAATGACCACTTACCCCTGATCGAATTTGCTTACAACAATAGCTATCACGCTAGCATAGGAATGCCTCCGTATAAAGTTCTTTACGGAAGGAGATGTCGCTCTCCCCTATTTTGGGATGAAGTTGGAGAACACAAGATAATAGGACCCGAGTTAGTCCAATAAACCAGAGAAATGGTGGAACTCAACAGGAAGAGACTGGTAGCAACTCAAGACAGACAAAAGAAGTACGTTGACCAGACCAAAAAAGATAGAGTGTATGAAGTAGGGGATTCAGTGCTGTTGAAGGTATCTCCGTGGAAAGGAGTAATGAGATTTGGAAAGAAAGGGAAGCTGAGTCCCAGATTCATAGGCCCCTTTTAAATTTTAAGGAGAATAGGACCTCTAGCTTACGAGCTCGCCTTGCCTCCTAATCTGTAACAAGTGCACAACGTGTTCCACGTGTCCATGTTAAGGAAGTACCATGCAGATGTGCGACATGTAATAGAATACGAGCAGGTAGATTTACAACCAGACCTGACCTACATTGATCAGCCAGTAAGGATAATGGACCAAAAAGAACAAGTGCCGAGGAACAAGACTGTGAAGCTGGTTAGAATCTTGTGGAGGAATCAAAATGTCGAAGAGTTAACTTAGGAACTTGAAGACGCAATGAGGAATAGATATCCCCACTTATTTTCTAATTGATTTCGGGACGGAATCCTTGTTAGAGGGGAAGACTGTAATAACTCAAATTTTTGAGACATTGTAAAAATATTTAATGAATAGTAACCCTGACTGACGGGGAAAACGTTTTTGGCCCACACAATGTTGTGCATGAGAAAATGAGTTTCGGAGTTGATATTATAATTATGCGTACCAAATGAGTGTATATAAACGCTATTAGTTTTCGAAGAAAACGTACTTTGAAAAACGACCATATTTATGAATCATCGAGGATTACGGGAATCACAATATAATTACGAATTTAAAACTCTACGAATTTATGGCCAAGTATTATAATTCAAAACATAAGGAATAAATATGAAATGATTTATGTCGCGAACCGTTTACGAGAAATTATTACAAAAACGTTTAAGCGACCGAGCGAACGCGTAAATGATTAAATAAACGTAATGCACTAACTAACCATGGTAGAAAAGTAAGCATGGTTACTTTATCAAATAGTGAGCTAAGGTATATGATGATCAACCAAGGGCTAGCAAATAGTAAGCTAAAGGGGCTAAGCTAATTAGCTTAGCTTGTAAACTACAAAGGCTAGCTAGTATTTGTCCAAGGATTAGGCAACAAGAATAAAATCCTAGGATCTAAAATAGAGAATAACAATCAAATAAAATATATCACAAGCATTATTTTCAAGAAGCTCCCAAGAAGCAACACAAAAACACACACTCTCTCTCCCTAAACTCTCCATTCGGCTTCTTCCAAAAAGAAGAAGAAATCAATTTCAAATCTTCAAGCTCTAGCCATGGATATATCCTCCCATTAATTCTCAAGCTTTATACCAACCAAACTAAGGTCAGATAAATCTTTGAGCTCTTTTTATAAAGGTTTGATGGGTAAAATAAATTCAACAAAGATGATAATGAATAGTGTGAATAGTAACTCTTCTTTGGTTTCTTGATTTTAATGGTTGTTTTAGGTTCCAAAAACCATACTAGGCACTCCCAAGACTTCACCATCATCAATAACACATCTCAAGCTCTCAAGAAAGGTATAAATCTTTAACCCAAACTTATTTAAGATTTAAGTTCATTATCCTTTTAGAACATAGTTGTAAACCTAGTTTTGGTGGAAGTATTGTTGTAATCTTGATGTTTAGCAAAGTAGATTTAAGGTTGATTGTTGCTGCCTCAAAAACATGATGTTCTTGAGAGGAGTTAGTGTGGTGATGATATTATGTTGATTGTTGGTGGTAGTATAAAGATTTAAGGCATAAACGAAACTCCGATCGTAACCGTAATCTCGTTAAAACGAACAAAACGTAACTTTAAGTTTCTGCAGAAAGTCCCGAAGATGTAAAATATAGTTTCTTCAAAAATAACCCTTTATTATGATATAAAATGTTATAAGGATCGTTTAGGCGCTTGAATCGCGTGATTCTGATTTACGGATCAAAAGTTATGGCCATTTTACTAAAAGTGATTTACGCGACAAAAACTGCTACGAATTATAAATTTTGAAAATAAAAAGGATCGACTTAAAAATATTTATAAATCATGAAATTTTTATAGAGATTAGTAAATTGAGTTTTCTAACTGTCATAAAAATTTTAAGTGAAAATAATGATTTTTCAATTTTATAAAAATACCGGAGCCGAGACCGCGCAATTAGAAAACCGTAGAATCCATAAGCGGAGCCAATGATGAAAATGAAAACGGACTTAAGGTACCCCGGGAAAGGAAGCGACCAAAATGTGAATAAGGACTTAAAGAGATAATAAGGGTAATATAAGTTGAGAGGGTGTATAATAAGTAGTGCATGAGTGCGAGTCACCGTAGATTAGAACGGGACCTAAGGAAACGAATTTTATTTATGATTATAGATTTCCGAGCAGAACCTAGAGCATCCTTCACCTCGAGATACCCAGGCAAGTTTACGGACTCAACTCCATTTACTGTTGTGTTGTGAAATAATTGTTTTATTATCATTGCATAAATACCATGTTTGCTATGATACGTAATAATTGAATTTTTCGCATAATGTAGCAATGTTGTACGATAAGTATGTATCGTAAAATGTTTAATTCCGCTTTAAGCGTGACGTATAAGTATAAGACCGAGAGTCGGTCGGGATTTTAAGATAAAAACCCGGTGATCATCCCAGTGATATTATAGGACGATTAAAAGTCCATAGTGTTACCATCTCCCCATTATTTCCTATTTATAATATATATATATATATTAAATCTTTTAATAGATTTGTATCAGTGTTATCCTCCCCTATATAAGATGTACTCTTTGATAATTAAAATTGAGATTTTTGTCTTTTCTTGGGCTGTGATTCATAAGGTTTTTCTCTCTTCTGCCATTGGGAAATCCTAGAGGTAGGTTCTTTTGCACTCGAGTAAGCCTAGGGGGAAAAAGTAAACTTAGAGGTAGTATATTATCTGCGACTAATCCATGAAACTTACATATTTAGATTTTGTTTTCAACTCTTGTCCTGTATCACATAGCCTTTTGTATTACAAATAACATGGAAGGATAAGAAAACCTGATGGTGAAGCAACATATAATCCTTTAGCAACTCCAGGATATTTTAGCATCCCAATTGGCTGATTGATGATAACCTATTTAGCATAGTACTATTAATATGTTTAATTATTTGTGCATAAGGGAAAGAGGCAAATATATATAAATCACTAGAAAGTAGAAACTTGAGAGATCCTAAATTATCATGCTGAAAAATTAATGGCTGCACAAAAATTATTTCACCTCATTCTCACGAAGAATACCACTTGCTAATGCCCGGTATGTCTTTGAGATTTTCCTAGTTTTACTAATATCTGCATCTTCAATTCTGTAAACATTGAGAGTATTTCCTCAGTAAAAGTAAAACTTAGAGTGAGCGGTTCTAGAGTAATCTCCAGTAACTCGCTAATTTCAAGAAAGAAACTCCATTGGTAAATAAATTAGAAAAGAATAAACACCTATCCCTTAATTTTATTCACTTTGCATAAACCAAAAAAAAAAATGGCATCATAATGACAGACTTACAGACAAAATTTGAACATGTAAGAGCTACAACCTAAAACATGTCAATTTCTTAAAAATTACCACAAGTTCTAGGATTGTAGTAGCCTAATAGGTC
The DNA here is from genome assembly GCF_009905375.1 of Apium graveolens. Classification (NCBI taxonomy): domain Eukaryota; kingdom Viridiplantae; phylum Streptophyta; class Magnoliopsida; order Apiales; family Apiaceae; genus Apium; species Apium graveolens. Next base: position 56,732 of record NW_027417594.1, on the reverse strand, counting down.
ATGTAACCAGATAATAATGCTTTCTTTCCTGGACTCCTGGACCAGCAAACAAAATTGTAGTCCAGTAAAAACTTCAGTCAATATCTCATTTGTGTAAATACAATCCAGTCCCATATTTTAAGAAAAAACTACAGGAGAAGGCCAAATTAACATTTAAACATACCCTATGAAGCTCAATTAACTTTCTCGGACACTCATTGATTGGTCAAACTATTAGTATTATTATAACTTTATTAGAGCAAGTCCTTCAGCCATATTGCCTATGTACCAAGTCCACTAGTGCTGCCTTTAGAGCTTACAAATATCAGTATCGGTATTAGTAAATACGTAGAATGTTACATTTTTCTTGTGCCAAGTCTGCTAGTGTTGACTTCAGAACTTAAAAAGAGCAGTATTAGTAAGTACAAAGAAATGTTATTATGTTGAATATAAGTATGTCTATTAACAAGTAGGATAGGCCTACATCTATTTCTCTCTCCCTAACTGCTCTATCTGTGACAGTACCTCTCTATTTTTCTCTCCCAAGATTCTGCTTTTCCTACTCTTACCTAGCAAACATTGTTTTTATCCAGTTTGATTAGAATAATAAATATTCAATCAAAATTTATCGGATCGCTCACCAATTTCATATCTACAGCCAGCTTTGAGAATAAAAACAAAAAGATCTAACAAAACCTGCTTTTTAAATGACGGGTGCTGAAGAATTTGCCAAAACCTTCAGGGACCAGAAAAATGCATTGTTGTTTCTTTTCATATACTTTTCGGGGGGGGGGGGGACTAAACGAAGGTGGTCTAAGTCTAAGGTTTATATTTTATCAAGGATGTAATATATACGTTTATTTACCATGTGGTTCCATACATGCATATATTTACTGCGTGGTTGTCACATACTGAAAGAAAAGATTCAGTTTTAAACGGATATAATAACAGATGAACTTAACTCCCAAGGGTCCACAACTACACAAAGATTTGATTGTCAAAAGCCATCAACAAAAACAACTTCATACAGTAGTTTTTTTAGTTGAGCATGCCATGCACCTAAATATTTTGGACTTGAGCTACATTAGTTTTGTAAAAAATATCGATTCAAAATATATTTTAATGATCTTCTAGACTCTGTTTAGTTTGGCTAAAACAAATTTCTGATTATCCATTTGTTTGGTCTAAGACAAATATAATCCTGATTTCTCTGTGTATTTCAAGGATAATAAATTGTTTTTCTAAGGAGAATATTCGGAAACTGTTATCATATTAGGGTAAACATTTTCCAGATTCTTGGAACAGTTCATTAAAACAATGATTTAGAACTTCACAAAGAAAGCTAAATTATTTTTCGGAAAAATATTGTGGGATAAATTATTCTTAGCAAATTATATTCCAGAAAATTATTTTCCAAGCTCAGATTATTTTCCTGTAAACAAATGGAGCCAAAATTAAATAAATCAGTAATATATTTTTCTAAATCAAACAACTGATGGAAAATCAGAAAATACTATCGTTTGACTATTTTCTAGAGGTAAGACATAATTGCACTTGGACATAATCACAAATAAGCATTTTTTAAGTGCACGGAAATAATATAGCATGTCTCTGACCTCGTACTCCCAACAGTTGAGGTTCCATCAGCAAAATATGCCGATATACGAGCTTTTGCAAGCTTTGTCTTTGCACAAAGCAATATTCCTAAGACAAAAAGGGGGGGAGACAATTGCAGGATTACCATTTTTTATTTTACATAAAAAGATAAGAAATTAGTTAAATTCATCACAAGTAAAGAATTAGTATGAATATTATCCACAAATAAATTTAGAGCGTAGCAGTCATAATAGTCTAACAGCCTCCATAGGTTTATGAGGCAGGAAATAAAAGAAATTCTTGCTGTCCTCCAACTATAAAGTAATGTATCCAAAATCCAAATACATGAATACAGTTCTTAAAAGCACAATAGTACCTTTTAACCATTAATATCTCCGTCCATATACCTCGGAAAATCATCAATATTATTTCATACTATTTATGTTATTAATTAAATACAGAATTTTTTAACTATAATCTTAATTGTGCTTAATTTGGTCAGATACAAATATGATACTGAGAACATACCTGATGTACCTCTTCCAAGATGATGAACAGGGACAGGGTTTGTCTGTTGACATGCAAATATAGAACTTTGTTTGCTAGCGTGCCACTGTAATTGAGTCAAAACAGTCCGGTGCTGGAATAGTCCTCCCGGTAAAACTTGGAGACCGGATGGCTTGTTTAGTGCAATCTGCATACAGTATATACACCTCAACATTAAACAAGCAACCATCAAATAAGTGACCCTGACATCTATATATCTTATGTTTACACACAAATCATCTCATTAGAGCCACATTTGTACGATAGCGTGCAAAGGGTTTTTCTTTTCGTCATACTTGTGGATCCTAAAGTAAAATAGAAGATTACAATACAACTTCTTCTGAGAAACAGAAGGAGAACCAAAGAAAGGCCATGAAAACTATATTCAGATAAATATCTGATAAGACTTAGATGCCGACCCTATTTAACTTCCTATTAATCTGCATACATAAACTTCAAACTTTAAAAAATAAGCAACTACATATATTAGATTCTGTACGATGAGACTGAAGTTTGTTATATACCAAATGATCATCTTCAAATAGAACTCCAAGCAAGTATGGTGCATCAGGTTCTCTCCAAGGAAGTCGGTGATATTGCAATTCTGAAGCAGCACTAGAATCAAGCTTATCAAAAAACAGTACAAAGATGTACTAACTACTAAATCAAACCAATATACCACAATACCTTAGAACTTTGGTAGGGTCTGTAACAATTGTGCCATCAACGGTTATCTGCAAGGGAATTCGCACTTTGAGAAACACTAGTTTCTACAACCCCAGACAATCAAAAGACATTTATGACAATTTGAAAACTAACCTGTCCATTCTCGATTCTCTGCAACCATCTGTCAGTCATTCATTAAAAAAGAAAAAAATTAGAGTTTGCACACTAACATTAACATGCACTCAGGAGTGGGCAAAGTGTAGGTCCATAAAGCTATATACCCTAATGCATTACTATTATTCAACATATTTCGGAAGTTGATACGGTTTCAAGCATAGGGGAGATAAGAGTTACGAATTGAACTCTATCGTAGCAGAAGGCAGGGGCACCTTTGATTCTAGACAACTTAAATTACGCGAGATACTACCAACTATAAAGCCACAACTCCAAAACTCATACAATATCAATATATGGAACAACAACTTTAATTGCAAAATCTGAAGCTTATAAACACTACTTTCTGTGGGTCAGTTCGTAAGGGTTTCTCTATTGTTGTCACAATGTCACGAGTTCTGGTTTCGACTCTCGTTCACCAGAGAAAATTAAACTCAATTGTAATTTAAAAAAGAAGATAATATACCCTTGCAAAGGAGCTGAACTCTTGTACTTGGTGGAGTAAAAATCAACAAGTGTGAGACCTGTTTATATAATGTAGTGAGTTAGAATAATGATTACACAAATTTATGTAAGAGAAAATATAAAAATAGTTACATAGATATAAAATACCAGAATCAGAGGGTCGGACGCGATCGGAATAGAAGAGGCCGTCGTTTAATTCCGGCCAGGGTTCTCCGATTGTCCGCATTTCACTGTTAGTTCAAGAACTGAGGATATAGATTCTGCTACTTAATATATTGCTTACATACAAAATAGAAATCTTCAAAGAATTAATTCAGAGGGCCGAAATTCCGGCCGATTTGAAAAACATTACAAAAAAAGCCCATCTAGGAAAAAGCCAGGCCTGGCCGAGGGCTCCAAACCGACCTTACTTCTTCGTGAAAATCTTGCTTCGCCTGAATTTCGAAAAATCCCGGATAAAGTTTAATTAGACCCACATAAAAGTTGAGGCATCTTAATTAGTCCCGATAAAAATTCGATTTTTATATAAAATGTATAATATTTTAAATTATATTTATTAAAATTATATTGCCCTATGAGATGTAAAATAAGTTATATTTAATTGATTTATCAATTTGATATTATAAATAATAATCCTTAAATTTTAAGTAATAATTCAGATTATTTGAATGTAATAAAAAAAATGATGCCTAACTGTTGCATTCAACCAAATATAGGAAGAAGGAAGGAGAAAAGATGATACGGTTTACCGTAGATTCTGAAAGAGTAGATAGGCTCATTAAACTTTAATTTATTTTAAAAATATTTTAAATTATACAATTTCATTTATATATTTTGTCATTAATTTATAATTAATTCAATTTAGATAGGTGTTGATATTTTGTTTATATTTTATTTTGTATCGTTCACTTTTTCAGTCAATAAATATTATTTACACAGTTTTTTCAGTTTATAAATATTGTTTAAGTTTTTTTTCAGTTAACCAATATTTTTTCACATATATGTTTTTTCTACATATATTGCTTAAACATGTGAACTCGAAATCAATTTTGTCAATTACTCCTCTAACAGTATTTCTGTATATAAATTTCAAATATAAAAAATTAGTTCAATATTACTCGGCGTCGCCTTACAGCGACCCCTCGTAATTTAAAATTTGGAAAACTGAAAAAATGTAAATACTCAATATGAGTTATTTTAAAACCGTTGAATTAAAAACTGCAATGTTATATTTCTATATATATTGCTTAAACATATGAATTTGAAATTAATTTCTGTCAATTACTCTCTAACTGTATTTCTATATATATAACTTAAATATAAAAAAATTAGTTATTATTACTCGGCATCGCCTAACGGCGACACCTCGTAGTTTAAAATTAAAAAAATTAAAAAAAATGAAAGTACACAATATAAGTATTTTAAAACAGTTGAATTGAAAACTACAATATTACATTTCTACATATATTGCTTGCACATGTTAATTCGAAATCAATTTTTATCAATTACTCTCTAACTGTATTTCTATATATATAACTTAAATATAAAAAAATAGTGCAATATTACTCGGCGTCGCCTTACGGCGACCACTCGCAGTTTAAAATTTTGAAAATTAAAAGATATAAATACTAATATAAGTTATTTTAAAACTGTTGAATTGAAAACCATAATGTTTTACCTGAATACATATACAAAACATATAAATTAGTGCATTAAAACAAAAGTCATTATTCTGCTAAAGAATTTTTTTTATTCAAAAGTATTTTAATATTATTGCGACGCCTCGTAGTTTAAACATTATACAATTAAAATATTTCTTTTATCAACACAGATCCATATCAATACTCTATAATTTGCAAAATGATTCTCCAGTTTTCCAAAAGATTTGTTGGAAGGCTCTTGAACAATAGATGTCATGGAAATCACAAATTGATTCCAAATAGCTAATGGCACGATTGCAAGCATATGTGTGTTCTGCAAATGTTTTTAAAAAAAGTTAACTAAAAACATAGATATGAAACAATATACTATGCATATTCACATCATGATTCTAATCCTGATGTTGAATTTGCCACAATATTCTATGTGAATTGTAATCATGGAGAATATAATTGAGAGTTAAAATTATAATCACATCCTGATTCTAATCCTGATATTGACAAACCATATTCATATCCTGATCCTGATTCATATCTTGTTGCATAAAAAATCAGGATTTCTCAGCATCAAGACTAGAATCAGGATGTTAATATGCAGAGTATGCTCCAATAGATGTGAGAAATGGTTCGAATGCAACTGATACAATTAAATCACAACTCACAGTCCAACAAAATAAGATTGTGTCTGACTGCCTCCCCACGCTCATTACTTGATATCCACATTCTTATCGCTCAAACCTTCAATGTCCAAGCTACTTGAGTAACATCCAGAGCGGACAAATGCTGATGGTCGTCCATATCTGAATGCAAGAGAGGAGAAACTTAATAAATTACTATGGAACTTCAATGTATATTTGAGGAAATAAAAAATGTGTACCTCTATTACCTTCTTTTGATGTTTGAGTATAGGTTGAGAACCCAGACATTTGAATATATAGTACAGTAAAACGAAATTGATTATGGTAGAGTTGCATAATCTTTTTAACTTTTAAACAAATATGTACTATTTTCATTGATTAATTGACTGAGAATTTGTGTAGCCATAATATTCTCTGTGAATTGTAATCATGGAGAATCTATTTAAAAGTTAAGATTGTAATCAAATCATGATTCTAATCCTGATGCTAACAAACCCTGATTCATATCCTGATACTGATTCATATACTGATGAAGTAGAAATCTAGGAACATATCATGATCTTAATTCATATCTTGTTGCAGAAGAAATCATGATTTCTCATCATCATGATTAAAATTATGATGTTAATATGCAAAGTATGCGCCAAGAGATGTGAACAATGGTTCGAATGCAACTGATATAATTAAATCACACCTCACAGTCCAACTGAATAAGATTGTGTCTGACTGCCTCCCCACGGTTATTCCTTGATATCCACACTCTTGTCACTCGAACCTTCAATTTCCAAGCTACTTGAGTAGCATCCAAAGCGGAAAAATGATGATGGTCATTCATATCTGAATGCAAGAAGAGGAGAAACTTAATAAATTAATATGAAACTTCAATTTATATTTGAGAAAATCAGGAATGTGTATCTCTATTATATTCTTTTGATGTTTGAGTATAGGTTGAGAGCCCAAACATGTGAATATAGAGTACATTTAAACGAAGTTGATTATGGTAGAGTTACATAATATTTTCAACTTTTAAACAGATATGCACTATTTTCATTGATTAATTGACTGAGAGTTTGTGTATCCATAATATTCTCTGTCAATTGTAATCACAAAGAATATAATTGAGAGTTTAGAAAACTTGCTTCATGAATATTGTGTCTAACACAGTAAGAAATGTAACAATATAACCGGTCACGCGTAACTTGCATTTGAGGGTGATGAAAGTGATATAGGTATAAAAAATGCGCACATCGATAGCATAATCACCCGGATAGAAAGTATATTCATTAGTTCCCCTTAAAAAATTAAATTCTGAAATATTTATAAGATATGTTGTATTTAAAGTTGCCACTAATAATGTCAAAATAAAAAGAAATAGAAGAATAAGTAATAAAAAAATATTGTAGTATGTGTATCACTGATACCACATTTTTTTACTCCCATATGCTTGAGCAGCGTGTGATAATTATCAAGTTGTTTTGATAACCATTTTCTTATTGTGAGTCAAAATCCCTTTCAACATGCTTAAAACCGATATCATGTTTAAGCTTTTCACATAAATCTAAGATTACCTGTGCATGAAGCATCATACACAAAATAATATTGACGAAATTGCAACAATAACCAAATATCTACATAAACAGATGCAATATATGCACTTGTTTTAGATATTAACCTTATAACCTACTTTAGTTAGATTATAAAGGGAGATGATGGCTCTAACAAAAAATATGACGTTATCAAATGCTAATCAGGTTTGAAAACGACACAGATGACATAGAAGTAATATAAGGATAGTTGAAATACCCGTCGATATAAATTTTGATTCTCCAACATTACTTCCTTTTTTTGATGCAAACTATTGAAGATGTAAATTTGTACCTTTTCTCTTGACTGGTCCAGTAGCTCCTTAAATAATTTTCCCTGAAATGATTCAACAATTATGCTATGAAAAACTATCTTTCTTCCTAAACCCTTAATTCATAGACATCGGGATAAATGTAATAATATAAGGTAACCTTCAGCAAATATGTAAGCAACAACTATTGATGTAAACAAACCATGTGGACACATATATATTAGTAGAAAAAAATACACAAAGAGCGTAGGCCTAAATAATAAAGTAGACATTATTATTTAGAAATAACATATAGACGAACCTTATAATGTGAGAGATAACCATAGTATTTGAGAGGATAGCCCCCTTAAATTGACACCACCAATTTAAAATATTATAAAATTATTTTTTCAAAAAAAAAGATAATAAAATTAAAATATTTCTTTTCTCGATACAGTTTGATGTAAAAAAATTTAAAATTACATAAATTACCTTAATTGTCAAAAGGTAAATATATACTATATACAAATAAAAATTATATAGTTATATTCAAAAAAGATGAATTTTGATATACAATTTAGTTTAATATTACTCAGCGTCGCCTTACGGCGACACCTCGCACTTTAAACTTTGAAAATAAATGTATATACTGTACATAAGTTATTTTAAAATACGTTAATTGACAATTACTATGTTATATTTGATGTATACAATTTGTAAAAGTAAAATATTATTGCATTAAAATTATTTTGCAACGAATTTTTTTTATTAAAAAATCATTTTAATATTATTGATAACCACCTTAAACTGACACTTCCAGTTTTAAACATTATAAAATTAATTATTCAAAAAAAGATAATTAAATTAAAATATTATTGTTCTCGACAAAGTTTGATGTAAAATAATTTAAAATTACAAAAATTACATTAATTGTCAAAAAGTAAAATATATACTACAGAGAAATGAAAATTATATAGTTATATTCAAATTAGCTGAATTTTGATATACAATTTAGTTCAATATCACTCAGCGTCACCTTACGGCGACCCCTCGCACTTTAAACTTTGAAAAAATAAATATAAATACTCTACATAAGTTATTTTAAAATATCTAACAGACAACTATTATGTTAATTTTTTTTTTATCGTAAATAACCCGCATCCGCTACCCTTCGGGCGCGCGCACTGAGTAAACCCTACGGGCTCACGCAATAGCCAGCAAACCACGTAAACCAAGGTAAACCGCATTTAAGCGATAGGCTCTGGCTTAGAAGGCATAATCATAAATTCTCCTCTCGTGGGATTCAAACCTTTGACCAAGAGGATAGTTATCCCCTCTTTTAACTAGCTGAGCCAACCCTTGCGGGCCTATTATGTTATATTTGATGTATACAATTTGCAAAAGTATATATTATTGCATTAACATTATTTTGCAACCGACACCTTTTATTAAAAAATTTATTTTAATATTACTGATAGCCACCTTAAACTCACACCTCCAATTTTAAACATTATAAAATTAATTCTTCAAAAAAAAAAGATAATAAAATTAAAATATTTCCTTTCTCGACACAGTTTGATGTAAAAAATTTAAAATCACATAAATTACATTAATTGTCAAACGGTAAATATATACTATAGACAAATGAAAATTGTATAGTTATATTCAAAATAACTGAATTTTGATATACAATTTAGTTCAATATCACTCAGCGCCGCCTTACGGCGACACTTCGCACTTTAAACTTTGAAAAAATAAATATAAATACTCTACATAAGTTATATTAAAATATGTTAATTGACAACTATTATGTTATATTTTATGTATACAATTTGCAAAAGTATATATTAGCGCATTAAATTTATTTAGACCCACATAAAAGTTGAGGCATTTTAATTAGTCCCGATAAAAATTTGATTTTTATATAAAATGTATAATATTTTAAATAATATTTATTAAAATTATATTGCCCTATAAGATGTAAAATAAATTATATTTGATTGATTTATCAATTTGATATTATAAATAATAATACTTAAATTTTAAGTAATAATTCAGAATATTTGAATGCAATAAAAAAATGATGCATAACTGTTGCATTCAACCAAATATGAAGAAGGAAGGAGAAAAGATGATACGGTTTACCATAGGTTCTGAAAGAGTAGATATGCAAGAAGCTGGTAGCACTATAGAATATACTCATTGTAGTACTCCCTCCGTCCCTCCCAAATATTTATATTTAACTTGGACACGGAGTTTAAATTGAATGATAAAGTAGTGGAGGAAAATTTAAAAAGTGAGTAAAGTATTGGAACCGATTAATATGATATATAAAAAGTGGGTATAGTTGAGAGAAGTGGTAGATGTTATTTTAAAAATTATTAAAACTTTACTATCTTTGAAATTTTTTGAAATGTAAATAATTGGAATGGACGTCCCAAAAAAGAAAGTGAAAACAAATGAGAGGGACAAAGGGAGTAATATCTTCCGGAAAATCCCTGAGAATGTCGACTCAAGAATAAGCTTTCGTTTTGCTTTTACAAAAAGAAATTTATTTTGTTTCGAGATATCGCTCTCGTTCATAATTTAATATCGTTTAGTATCTAAATTACGCATACACTACACCATATAAGTCCTATCGCAACGCCCTCATTAAAGAATGTTACCTAATATGTTACCCTAGATATGGTACTCATGAGCTAATCTAACATTGTGGTTTTTATGTTACCTTAGCCAAAAACCTAATGTTGCATTAGGTAGAAAGTGTTGTAGCTTGAAACATTTTTGTCAAAATGTCACCTTAGAGTATTAAAACATAATTATAATATTTTTAAGATTAAATATTAATTTTAACTCATTTTTCAAGATTCTAAGCCGATATACTAATACAAATTTAATATAAGAGATATATGATACACAATATTTTTATAACAAAACTAAAAAAATATAAAAATGTAATATACGAATTTATATAATATATTAAAATATATAAAAATTGTATAAATATTTGAATATTAATTATTACATAATTGTTGCAGTTTGGGCCTGAATATATATCCAAATTATGGGCCCAAGTAATTTGCAGAGAGAGGGAAATTTTGGGCAAAAAGCCGCCCAATTTTTTTAGACAAATTGAAAAATTTGACATCTCCCTCGTTATACTTCTCTTTCAGTCCGCCTCTCATTCTCTCTCAACACACACTCTCTCGTTACCCATCTCTCTCGGCACTCTCTCTCTCTGTACTATGTCGCTACTCTCTCTACCACTCTCTCCCCCTACCATTATCTTACCATAATCTATGACCCATCTCTGTCTCTGTCCAACCCCGTTGTCTCTCTCCCAACCCCGATTTCTCAGTCCCAATTCTCACTCTCTCGCTCTTTGTTATTCACACCGACTACATAATTAGATCAATGAGTCTACAAATTATTTGATTCAAAGCTACGGTCGTGCCTAATTTGAAAACTTCAAATTAGGGCTTCTTAGAAATGGGGTTTCAATTTTTTAGTTTAAATTAGGGCCTTCAACTAATTTCTATGTCTTTGACTTCGGGTCTTCTTTGGTAGAATTGGAGCTTTGGAGTTTTAATTTTAGGTATTTTGATTCTGATTTTTGGTATTTTTGGAGCTTTTGCGCCTTTTTTTGGTGATATCATGAGTAAATTTATTTCATAAACTAACTTCTTTTCTAGAAAGTTGATAAGAAAATATGCCCATTTCAAACACCCTTTAACTAATGGTTACCTTACTGTTTGCGCATTTACTTCTACACCAAAAGGTTACAAGGTTTGTTAATCATAATTCATCAAGTTCAATTTCTTAATATCTACGGTATGACTTGTTCTCACTAGATATGTTTGAAAAATATGTATGCAGAAACTCGGGGAGATTAAAAACTATCTTTTGGTCTGAACTTCTGTAGTTTATCTCTTTATTATTGCCATGGTGTATCTAAATTTGTTCCAAAAGGTATACTCAGGCTCATACCAATTCTCACTGTCATGTGCCTCTTAAGCTCCCCGCTAGAACAATTTAGGGATATACAATTTAGTCTAAATATCTTGCATGAAAAAGTAACGTCTTTTTTTAATCTTCACTCTTGTTTTCATGTCTTATGCTTCTACTGTACACATTATTATTAATGATAGTATTAGTATGCGCTCTTTGAATAATTGAATGTCTCGACATAGCAGTATGTTGAAGTGTGAAACAGTGTTGGACTAAGTGTTCTATTATGAACAATTTAAATGAAATATGATTTTTTAAGCTAATGTTCTAGTTCCTTTATCTGCATTATAGTTAACATGTCCTTATTTCTGAACTCAACAGAATGTGTTAGATTTTGATTAAATGTTATTTTCCGTGAACTGGGTTTATGTCTTGGAATGGTCATGCATTTTAACAGACCTATATTCAGAGAATACTATCTAATCTTTTATATTCGGTCAGTTTTGCTGGACATTGGACACTGACTCTTTAATTTCATTTTTCAAGTTTTGCAGTCTCAGAGTTTCTTTCAGAGTTCTCATGGATTATGCAATGTAGGTTGTTGAAGTTGCAATACTGACGTATTTCCAGTTTCCTTGTCTAGTGAGATTAAAAACTATCTTTTGGTCTAAAATTCTGCAATTTTATCTCTTTATTATTGCCATGATGTATCTAAAGTTGTTCCGAAAGGTATACTCAGGCTCATACCAATGCTCCCTGTCATGTGCCTCTTAGGCTCCCTGCTAGAACAATTTAGTGATATACAAGTTACAATTCAAGGGAAGATATGGCTAGCCTGTAAGATATTGGCGTTGCAGCCAGAAAAGTAAAAGATATAATAAGTCTTAGATATATAAGTAATCAGTTCTAAGGTGTGCATTTCACATTCCTTTTTCTTTTTCTTATTTCAACTTTTATGATGCGCAAGTTCATTAGATATTTTAAGAAAAATATTTGAGCAAGAAACTGCTATGTTTTTTTGACATTCTGATAATTAAAGCAGGTGAATAGAGGCCTTCTATATTCTGGCATTATGGCTTCCTACATAGTTTTCCTCTGTTGTTCTGCTATAAGAAGGTTAGGAAGAAAAACTAATCTCCTGATCTCCATTAACGAGCTCTATCTGTTCAACATTAAGCCTAGATTTTGTAATTCTCAGTGAACCTGTTAGTGAAAAATGTGGCGCACAAATGCATGGAAATGGACACAGCGATTGGACCTCCATATTAGTAAGACTTTGCCATATTCCCAAGGAACTTTTCCAATTGTAAGTTGAATTAAGTACTGTCTTTATTGGTCTTGAAATTAAAATGTAAATGTACTTCGTAGTGTATAATACTGGGCTCATGCATATGCAACAGATGTATAAAAAGTTTAAGATATATACAGATCCATTGACTTGTACAAATTTAACTTGACTTAGCAATGTAGCTGTCAGCTTCTCTCAGGGATTAGTATATATGAGCGGAGCATTGTATGACATGGTTTAGTGTATCAAATGTACTTAGAGAAAATGGCTCTGTTTTTCAGTTTATTGTTCTCCTGAGCTTGCATGTCTTTTTGTGCACATCACAATATTTACAGCTTGCCTACATTTAAACTTTGGCTGGCTCGCTGATAAACGTGATTACCTGACACAGTGTTATTATGCTTCTTGACATGTCCAAACACATCTAATATTTTGCATTTCTTTTTTATACCCTTTCTGCACAATGAGCACATCACCAACTGTCATTTGAAGGCCGTTGCTTGATACATATTCTTATAAACCATGATCATTATTTTTTATTCCACAAACTCTGCGTGTTAATTTTAGAAATGTGATTTTTTTCGCAGCCTCGAACTGTGGTACAACACGATACTAATTCTTTTGACAGGGAACATGAAGAATGCAAAAGTTGCCATTGATGCCCTTTCCATCTGGTATATATTTATACACAATTCCACTGTAATAATTTGGCATCATCATTTAATTTTAAGAAATAAATGTTTTCTCTTTTGGCAGCCTCAGTATCAATGGTTGGGAAATGATGATAGCTCTTGGTTTTTTAGCTGCAGCAAGGTAGTAACAACTGTGTTTTGTTTTACGATTATCCTTCATATCATTTTTATGATGATATATTGGGCCATAACTTATCAAAGGGAAAATCAGTTTTACTAAGACAACTGTATTTTCAGTCACTTACATTACATGTACTTGTTTTTGCATAAAACGTCTAGTGAGCGAGTCTCAAATGAGCTAGAAAGAGGAAGCTCCAAAGCTGCAAAGTTTGCCATCATGCAGATAGTGCCGGATTAGTTGAGTTAATTACGATTCTCGTAAATTAGACTTGTAATGTTTGTATTTAGTAGATTAAGAAGTTTGGGATGTATTAGATATAGTACATTTAATTGTACATCGGTTTTATGAAATGGTATTGTTGGATGGATCGTTGGGTTAATGAATTTGCTTTTGGGATTGCATAAATATCAACAACAAATTTTCATTTTTTTTATTAGAAAAGTGTTACATTAGCTTTATAAAATGTTATAATACAAAAAAATGGGACCCATATTCCACGTAATAACTGTGGTCCTATATGTGGGTCCCACTTTTTTAAAAACATTTTGAAACTCTAAGGTAACATAAAAAATAAGTTACAACTGATCTCTCTTTCTGTTGCATTAGCAAGCTAAGGCAACATATAAACAAGTTAAAACACGATGTTGCCTTAGGCACCAAAGATGTTACCTTAGACCCCTAAGGCAACATGGAAAAATCTATCTTTAAGAAAATGTTACCTTAGCTTAAAAATGGGGCAAGCGCAACATATTTACCCCCTAATACAACGTTTTTTTGGTGTTACAGTAGGCATTTTATGGTGTAGTGATAGGTCAAGGTGACAAACATTAAATAGCATTTAATGTATAGACGAGCCTAAAATCCCGCGGATTATTTTTAATATTACATAATTTTTTAATATAATTTGAAGTAAAAAAATTAAGTTATGAGATTTATTTATTTGAAATTTTAATAATACTTATTAATATTGTAATAACTCGAATTTTCGAGACCTTGTAAAAACGTTTAATGAATAGTAACCCTGACTGATGAGGAAAACTTTTTAGCCCACACTATGTTGTGCATGAGAAAATGAGTTTCGGAGTTGATATTATGATTATGCGTACCAAATGAGTGTATGTAAACGCTATTAGTTTTCGAAGAAAACGAACTTTAAAAAACGACCATATTTACGAATCATCGAGGATTACGGGAATCACAATATAATTACGAATTTAAAACCCTACGGATTAATGTCCAAGTATGATAATTCAAAACATAAGGAATAAATATGAAATGATTTACGTCACAAACCGTTTACGAGAAATTATTACGAAAACGTTTAAGCGACCGAGCGAACGCGTAACGATTAAATAAACGTAACACACTAACTAACCATGGTAGAAAAGTAACCATGATTATTTTATCAAATAGTGAGCTAAGGTATAGGATGATCAATCAAGGGCTAGCAAATAGTAAGCTAAAGGGGCTAAGCTAATTAGCTTAGCTTGTAAACTACAAAGGCTAGCTAGTATTTGTCCAAGGATTAGGCAACAAGAATAAAATTCCTAGAATCTAAACTAGAGAATAACAATCAAATAAAAGATATCACAAGCATTATTTTCAAGAAGCTCCCAAGAAGCAACACAAAAACACACACTCTCTCTCTCCCTAAACTCTCCATTCGGCTTCTTCCAAAAAGAAGAAGAAATCAATTTCAAATCTTCAAGCTCTAGCCATGGATAAATCCTCCCACTAATTCTCAAGTTTCATACCAACCAAACTAAGGTAATATAAATCTTTGAGCTCTTTTTATCAAGGTTTGATGGATGAAATAAATTCAACAAAGATGATAATGAATAGTGTGAATAGTAACTCTTCTTTGGTTTCTTGATTTTAATGGTTGTTTCGGGTTCCAAAAGCCATACTAAGCACTCCCAAGACTTCACCATCATCAATAACACATCTCAATCACTCAATAAAGGTATAAATCTTTGAACCAACCTTATTTAAGATTTAAGTTCAAGATCCTTTTAGAACATAGTTATAAACCTAGTTTTGGTGGAAGTATTGTTGTAATCTTGATGTTTAGCTAAGTAGATTTAAGGTTGATTGTTGCTGCCTCAAGAACATGATATTCTTGAGAGGAGTTAGTGTGGTGATGATGATATGTTGATTGTTGGTGGTAGTATAAAGATTTAAGGTATAAACGAAACTCCGATCGTAACCGTAATCTCGTTAAAACGAACAAAACGTAACTTTAAGTTTCTGCAGAAAGTCCCGAAGATTTAAACTGTATTTTATTGAAAAATAACCCATGATTATGATATAAAATATTATAAGGATCGTTTAGGAACTTGAATCACGTAATTCTGATTTACGGATCAAAAGTTATGGCCATTTTACTAAAAGTGATTTACGCGACAAAAACTGCTACGAGTTACGAACTTTGAAAATATAAAGGATCAACTTAAAAATGTTTATAAATCATGAAATTTTTAAAGAGAGTAGTAAATTGAGTTTTCTAACTGTCATAAAAATTTCAAGTGAAAATAATGATGTTTCAATTTTATAAAAATACCGGAGCCGAGACCGCGCGATTAGAAAACCGTAGAATCCATAAGCGGAGCCGACGATGAAAATGAAAACAGACTTAAGGTACTTCGGGAAAGGAAGCGACCATAATGTGAATAAGGATTTAAAGAGATAATAAGGGTAATATAAGTTGAGAGGGTGTATAATAAGTAGTGCATGAGTGCGAGTCACCGTAGAATATAACGGGACCTAAGAAAATGAATTTTGTTTATGATTATAGATTTCCGAGCAGAACCTAGAGCATCCTTCACCTCGAGATACCCAGACAAGTTTACGGACTCAACTCCATTTACTGTTGTGTTGTGAAATAATTGTTTTATTATCATTGCATAAATACCATGTTCGCCATGATACGTAATAATTGAATTTTTCGCATAATGTAGCAATGTTGTACGATAAGTATGTATCGTAAAATGTTTAATTCCGCTTTAAGCGTGACGTATAAGTATAAGACCGAGAGTCGGTCGGGATTTTAAGATAAAAACCCGGTGATCATCCCAGTGATATTATAGGACGATTAAAAGTCCATAGTGTTACCATCTCCCCATTATTTCCTATTTATAATATATATATATATTAAATCTTTTAATAGATTTGTATCAGTGTTATCCTCCCCTATATAAGATGTACTCTTTGATAATTAAAATTGAGATTTTTGTCTTTTCTTGGGCTGTGATTCATAAGGTTTTTCTCTCTTCTGCCATTGGGAAATCCTAGAGGTAGGTTCTTTTGCACTCGAGTAAGCCTAGGGGGGAAAAAGTAAACCTAGAGGTAGTACATTATCTGCGACTAATCCATGAAACTTACATATTTAGATTTTGTTTTCAACTCTTGTCCTGTATCACATAGCCTTTTGTATTACAAATAACATGGAAGGATAAGAAAACCTGATGGTGAAGCAACATATAATCCTTTAGCAACTCCAGGATATTTTAGCATCCCAATTGGCTGATTGATGATAACCTATTTAGCATAGTACTATTAATATGTTTAATTATTTGTGCATAAGGGAAAGAGGCAAATATATATAAATCACTAGAAAGTAGAAACTTGAGAGATCCTAAATTATCATGCTGAAAAATTAATGGCTGCACAAAAATTATTTCACCTCATTCTCACGAAGAATACCACTTGCTAATGCCCGGTATGTCTTTGAGATTTTCCTAGTTTTACTAATATCTGCATCTTCAATTCTGTAAACATCGAGAGTATTTCCTCAGTAAAAGTAAAACTTAGAGTGAGCGGTTCTAGAGTAATCTCCAGTAACTCGCTAATTTCAAGAAAGAAACTCCATTGGTAAATAAATTAGAAAAGAATAAACACCTATCCCTTAATTTTATTCACTTTGCATAAACCAAAAAAAAAAATGGCATCATAATGACAGACTTACAGACAAAATTTGAAAATGGAAATGGACACAGCGATTGGAAATGGATGGAAATGGACAAATGCATGGAAATGGACACAGCGATTGGACCTCCATATTAGTAAGACTTTGCCATATTCCCAAGGAACTTTGCCAATTGTAAGTTGAATTAAGTACTGTCTTTATTGGTCTTGAAATTAAAATGTAAATGTACTTCGTAGTGTATAATACTGGGCTCATGCATATGCAACAGATGTATAAAAAGTTTAAGATATATACAGATCCATTGACTTGTACAAATTTAACTTGACTTAGCAATGTAGCTGTCAGCTTCTCTCAGGGATTAGTATATATGAGCGGAGCATTGTATGACATGGTTTAGTGTATCAAATGTACTTAGAGAAAATGGCTCTGTTATTTCAGTTTATTGTTCTCCTGAGCTTGCATGTCTTTTTGTGCACATCACAATATTTACAGCTTGCCTACATTTAAACTTTGGCTGGCTCGCTGATAAACGTGATTACCAGACACAGTGTTATTATGCTTCTTGACATGTCCAAACACATCTAATATTTTGCATTTCTTTTTTTATACCCTTTCTGCACAATGAGCACATCACCAACTGTCATTTGAAGGCCGTTGCTTGATACATATTCTTATAAACCATGATCATTATTTTTTATTCCACAAACTCTGCGTGTTAATTTTAGAAATGTGATTTTTTTCGCAGCCTCGAACTGTGGTACAACACGATACTAATTCTTTTGACAGGGAACATGAAGAATGCAGAAGTTGCCATTGATGCCCTTTCCATCTGGTATATATTTATACACAATTCCACTGTAATAATTTGGCATCATCATTTAATTTTAAGAAATAAATGTTTTCTCTTTTGGCAGCCTCAGTATCAATGGTTGGGAAATGATGATAGCTCTTGGTTTTTTAGCTGCAGCAAGGTAGTAACAACTGTGTTTTGTTTTACGATTATCCTTCATATCATTTTTATGATGATATATTGGGCCATAACTTATCAAAGGGAAAATCAGTTTTACTAAGACAACTGTATTTTCAGTCACTTACATTACATGTACTTGTTTTTGCATAAAACGTCTAGTGAGCGAGTCTCAAATGAGCTAGAAAGAGGAAGCTCCAAAGCTGCAAAGTTTGCCATCATGCAGATAGTGCCGGATTAGTTGAGTTAATTACGATTCTCGTAAATTAGACTTGTAATGTTTGTATTTAGTACATTAAGAAGTTTGGGATGTATTAGATATAGTACATTTAATTGTACATCGGTTTTATGAAATGGTATTGTTGGATGGATCGTTGGGTTAATGAATTTGCTTTTGGGATTACATAAATATCAACAACAAATTTTCATTTTTTTTATTAGAAAAGTGTTACATTAGCTTTATAAAATGTTACAATACAAAAAAATGGGACCCATATTCCACGTAATAACTGTGGTCCTATATGTGGGTCCCACTTTTTAAAAACATTTTGAAACTCTAAGGTAACATAAAAAATAAGTTATAATTGATCTCTCTTTCTGTTGCATTAGCAAGCTAAGACAACATATAAACAAGTTAAAACACGATGTTGCCTTAGGCACCAAAGATGTTACCTTAGACCCCTAAGGCAACATGGAAAAATCTATCTTTAAGAAAATGTTACCTTAGCTTAAAAATGGGGCAAGCGCAACATATTTACCCCCTAATACAACGTTTTTTTGGTGTTACAGTAGGCATTTTATGGTGTAGTGATAGGTCAAGGTGACAAACATTAAATAGCATTTAATGTATAGACGAGCCTAAAATCCCGCGGATTATTTTTAATATTACATAATTTTTTAATATAATTTGAAGTAAAAAAATTAAGTTATGAGATTTATTTATTTGAAATTTTAATAATACTTATTAATATTGTAATAACTCGAATTTTCGAGACCTTGTAAAAACGTTTAATGAATAGTAACCCTGACTGACGAGGAAAACTTTTTAGCCCACACTATGTTGTGCATGAGAAAATGAGTTTCGGAGTTGATATTATGATTATGCGTACCAAATGAGTGTATGTAAACGCTATTAGTTTTCGAAGAAAACGAACTTTGAAAAACGACCATATTTACGAATCATCGAGGATTACGGGAATCACAATATAATTACGAATTTAAAACCCTACGGATTAATGTCCAAGTATGATAATTCAAAACATAAGGAATAAATATGAAATGATTTACGTCACAAACCGTTTACGAGAAATTATTACGAAAACGTTTAAGCGACCGAGCGAACGCGTAACGATTAAATAAACGTAACGCACTAACTAACCATGGTAGAAAAGTAACCATGATTATTTTATCAAATAGTGAGCTAAGGTATAGGATGATCAATCAAGGGCTAGCAAATAGTAAGCTAAAGGGGCTAAGCTAATTAGCTTAGCTTGTAAACTACAAAGGCTAGCTAGTATTTGTCCAAGGATTAGGCAACAAGAATAAAATTCCTAGAATCTAAACTAGAGAATAACAATCAAATAAAAGATATCACAATCATTATTTTCAAGAAGCTCCCAAGAAGCAACACAAAAATACACACTCTCTCTCTCCCTAAACTCTCCATTCGGCTTCTTCCAAAAAGAAGAAGAAATTAATTTCAAATCTTCAAGCTCTAGCCATGGATAAATCCTCCCACTAATTCTCAAGTTTCATACCAACCAAACTAAGGTAATATAAATCTTTGAGCTCTTTTTATCAAGGTTTGATGGATGAAATAAATTCAACAAAGATGATAATGAATAGTGTGAATAGTAACTCTTCTTTGGTTTCTTGATTTTAATGGTTGTTTCGGGTTCCAAAAGCCATACTAAGCACTCCCAAGACTTCACCATCATCAATAACACATCTCAATCACTCAATAAAGGTATAAATCTTTGACCCAACCTTATTTAAGATTTAAGTTCAAGATCCTTTTAGAACATAGTTGTAAACCTAGTTTTGGTGGAAGTATTGTTGTAATCTTGATGTTTAGCTAAGTAGATTTAAGGTTGATTGTTGCTGCCTCAAGAACATGATATTCTTGAGAGGAGTTAGTGTGGTGATGATGATATGTTGATTGTTGGTGGTAGTATAAAGATTTAAGGTATAAACGAAACTCCGATCGTAACCGTAATCTCGTTAAAACGAACAAAACGTAACTTTAAATTTCTGCAGAAAGTCCCGAAGATTTAAACTGTATTTTATTGAAAAATAACCCATGATTATGATATAAAATATTATAAGGATCGTTTAGGAACTTGAATCGCGTGATTCTGATTTACGGATCAAAAGTTATGGCCATTTTACTAAAAGTGATTTACGCGACAAAAACTGCTACGAGTTACGAACTTTGAAAATATAAAGGATCAACTTAAAAATGTTTATAAATCATGAAATTTTTAAAGACAGTAGTAAATTGAGTTTTCTAACTGTCATAAAAATTTCAAGTGAAAATAATGATGTTTCAATTTTATAAAAGTACCGGAGCCGAGACCGCGCGATTAGAAAACCGTAGAATCCATAAGCGGAGCCGACGATGAAAATGAAAACAGACTTAAGGTACTTCGGGAAAGGAAGCGACCATAATGTGAATAAGGATTTAAAGAGATAATAAGGGTAATATAAGTTGAGAGGGTGTATAATAAGTAGTGCATGAGTGCGAGTCACCGTAGAATATAACGGGACCTAAGAAAATGAATTTTGTTTATGATTATAGATTTCCGAGCAGAACCTAGAGCATCCTTCACCTCGAGATACCCAGACAAGTTTACGGACTCAACTCCATTTACTGTTGTGTTGTAAAATAATTGTTTTATTATCATTGCATAAATACCATGTTCGCCATGATACGTAATAATTGAATTTTTCGCATAATGTAGCAATGTTGTACGATAAGTATGTATCGTAAAATGTTTAATTCCGCTTTAAGCGTGACGTATAAGTATAAGACCGAGAGTCGGTCGGGATTTTAAGATAAAAACCCGGTGATCATCCCAGTGATATTATAGGACGATTAAAAGTCCATAGTAGTATGTTTTAAAAGGACTCAACGTCCACTTACTTTATCGAGTCTGAAATAAATATTCACTGGAGAATACTTTATCGTTCGAACAAGAACTATTTATCTACTATTCATTATTTATGGAGAAGTATTCTCCAATGAATATTTATTTCAGACTCGATTAAATACTAAAGATTATTAAATTATTTAAACATAAATTAGTTGAGGAATATTATTTCAAATATTTTTTTAATAAGTTTAATTATTCAAGGTTTAATTATTTAACGATTAATATTTAATTATTTATTTATTTAATGGTTTAATTATGATTTAAAAATCACAGAACCTGATTCAAAATACTTTTTGATTTTCGGAAAATCATTCGAATAATTTCAGATCGTCGGAGAATATTATCTCGACTTATTTTAAATATTTTGATTATAGTTTCAAAAGAAACTCCCCCTTATATAACAAATATGTTGACAACAGTCAACTCACATCATTAGTACTTCCTCCGAAAATTCTCGGAAGTACATATATATACGTACATAACCAGGTGTACCTATCAATAAGCAATATGTTTGGGGATTAATATATGTTCCAGATATATGATGGGATTCTTACAAGGACAAGGAGGGGTAGACTCCAGTACTTTGTGGACTGGGGAGACTACCAATTTACTACCACATGAGAAGGTATCTTATATACTGATAAACATGTGGAGTATGCGTACCTGAGAGGGATGGATGCAAAACCGTGTCTTGAGAGGGATAAACGCAAAGTGTGTACCTGAGAGGGATGGACACAGAAAAGGCCCGAATGTGCCCAGGGTGATAACTAATAATAAAAAGGGAATCGTCCATCTACATGTAGAAAAGATTATTATTCCGTAGTATGACTGATCATCGTATGCGGTGGCTCCAGTGAATGTCATATTCTTCCAATTGGAATTGTGATGCAATACCGTAACCCAAGCCTAGGTGTTGGGTTTACCATTAAGGTATTTGCAGGATAATAAATCCCCTAAAGAATTGTTTTCAAAAGAAGGTGTGTATCACCACTGAAAACTATTTTTGAATAAATCATAAATATCATAAATAATGTTTTTACTTGAGTTTATCATACAGTCATTTCATACTGTACATTATTATGCTGGACATTATAGCTCACACTTGTTTTCTTAATTTGACACAACACAACAGTGAATCAAGATGCCTATCATGAGACACACAGCCAGAAAACAGGTAGGAAATGACCAGCTATTTCGTAGGTTGTTTGGTGTTGTACCATAGGTAGACCGGATAAGCTAGATTGGTTTTCAGTTGTTTTTAGTTCGGCTTATTTATAAGTATGACTTATGTAAGGTAATAAATAAGAAATTTATATTTGGCCGACGGACTAGCCTTACTTAAAGGTTATATTTCCCGGTAAGACTTAATTACTTTTGGGTTGAAAAAATTATCACTTTGTGGTTTGATTTACTCTAGTAATGAATGGTTCGTTTCTAAAACAATAACCTGTAAGTGTGTGTGTGTGATAAGTGTGGGGACGTAAAGTGTGAGTATTTATATATTGTGATGCGAGGTATGTGGTTTATAGTGATTGAGATGGAGTGGCCTCCGAGATCCCTGACCCCGGATTTTAGGGCGCCACAAATATACATATAGGTGTATAACTTAGTGATACTACAGTTTTAAAAAAATAATGTAATGATTGAAATTTATATTTTTATTGTTATTTATAGGCGTGTTTACGAAAGATTACTATATTTAATTAAAAGGTAAATTTTAGATGAGATCAATAATATACGAATTGTCATTAGTCTGTTAACCGACTAAATTCAACTAACTATATTTTTTTAGAACCACAACTAACTATATTCAAATTTATATTAGTTTAATATGTTTAAACCCGAATCAATGGTAAAATTTTATGTGTCAATGACAAAAAAATTATGTTAGCTTGAGGCCCGTTATATCAACCAAATCCAGCTAATTATACTTACTATTTTGTTTAATTTTATTTTAGCCTGGGGTGATTATTATTTTATTTTAGACCGAATGGATAATATGTATTATTTTATTTTATTTTGATAACATAATATCGACACCACAAATTTCCTTTCAATTTTTTTTTGTTATAATCCGTTCCATTAATATAATATTTTTTGCGGGATCAATAATATTTATTATTTGATTTTAACCCGATTCTTCAAATACAACTAAATATATGTAGTTTTTTTTAAATTTTTTTATTTAAAATCGGATCAATAGTATAATTTTGTTTAGCCCGATCGACTGAAATTTATATATTATTTTTCTTTTAACGAAAAATATTATACAAATTATAATTATGTTATGAATATTTCTCTATTTATGTAAGTATTTTATTTTAAATATCACTATAATTACGGTGACCAGACCGACTACCAACCAAACTTTCATTATTTCATTTTTAATGCTGAATCGGGTTAGAAACAAAATCAAAATTTGAAAGGTAATTCGTTGATCGATATAATGCCATTATGCTAAAACAAAATAAAATATATCATTTATTCGATTTAAAACATAATAATATTCACCGAGCTAAAATAAAATTAAAAAAGTTAGATGTAATTAGCCGGATTTGGTAGATAAAGGGCATGTGGCTAAAAAAATAATGTATATTATCGATTTACGCTAAAATTAAATTCAAATTAAAGATAATTATTATATTAAGGGCAGTGGCTGCGGGTTACCATTGATGACTCAGATGATGACCTTACTGAGGATGCCCCGAAGGAGGAGACTGACCTTCCTGTCCCCATAGCTGATGACGTTGAGATGCCCCAGGGAGATGACTTAGGCTGGAGGGATGTAGAGATGTATGCTCTCCCGACTGTTCGCTCTCCTACACCACACCCAGGGATGCAGAGTCCTTTGCCCTATACTGATGATGACGAGGAGGATGGGATGGACGCATAGACCTACGAGGCTTATGACATATCCTCTAACAACCCAGACTCACCTCTACCACCCCCGACGACCATACATATAGCTGTACACGACTGGATAGTGGCTCAGCTTAACGCTGAGATCACTGCGGCATCTGCCCACATTGTGGAATTTCGCCAGGCACTGACAGCTGAGAGAGCCATCAGACTAGGATACCCAGGGGACTTCAGAGCTGCTTCCCCAGCCATAGCCCGCAGAGAGATTGATGGGATCGAGCTCCATACCCGGGTTCAGATGAGGATGACGGCGGTTGGAGCATACATCCCGGTAGTTGACGCAGAGCTGATGTTGGCAGGAGTGATGATGAGGGTGTGTGACCTCACGCGCAGTGACAGTGACTGCGGGACTAGTGACTATTTATGGATCTTGAAGAAGGCTGGGTGACTTGTCACCAATTTTGATAGGATAGCTGGTAGTAGATAGCGTTCCTAGCCCTTCAGGGTGCACGACTTATGTATTTGTATTTCAGTATTCAGAATAAGTAATGATGCATTATAATCAGGCCATGTATGAACTCGATAGTCGTTTTGTCCCCAAAATATAATTGGGAGACCCTATGGTATATATATCTAGCAGTTATTAAGAAATTAATTTTCATATTATTGCACTTGATAAAAACATGCTAGATAATAAATGACATGCTTACATATGAATAAATTAATCCAATGGTAAAATTATTGCAACTATATTGATACATTTTCATTATCAGAACAATGTCACTTCGTAGAAGAGGAACCAGGGCATAGCCCGCATAATCTGTTAACCAACAACAGAATGAACCTGACCCTGTAGTAAATGAGGAAAGTGAAGAAGACCTAGACTATACTGAATATGATGAGGAAGAATATGTAGAAGAAGAGGCTGAGGATACCCATCAGGGAGGGAACCCCATGAATGATTTTATGGAACTTTTAAGAGCAAACCTGAACCAACAGCCCATTCCGCCACAGCCGCATGCTGCCCAACAGACTGCAGCCACTGCCTTCAGGGCATTCAAATCCCTCAAACCTCCAGAGTTTCTAGGTTCTGCCGACCTCGTTGAAGCACGGGCCTGGCTCAAGGAAATAGAAAAGTCCTTCGAGATACTAAGTGTGGAAGAACGATACACGACCATTTTTGCTTCTTACATGCTGAAAGGAGAAGCTAATTACTGGTGGGAGTCCAAACGAAACTTCGAGACTGATGTTGTGATTCCATGGGATAGATTTACCCGACTGTTCTTAGACAAGTATTTCCCTAGGTTTATGGAAACTCATATGGAGATTAAGTTTCTAGAGTTGAAACAGGATAAGATTATTGTGGCATAGTATGAGGCCAAGTTCACCGAGCTGTCAAGATTCGTGCCTGAGTTCCTGAATACCGAAGAGAAGAAAGCGTGAAGGTTTCAGCTTGGTCTAAAACAGTGGATCCAGAACCGAGTGGCAGTACTAGAGCTGACAGATTACGCCACCTTAGTGCAGAAAGCCTCGATTATTGAAGCTGGCAGTGAACAAAGTTTGAAGGAAAAGGAAAATAGAAAGAGGAAGATAGGAAGCCAAGGAGGAGGAACCGGGAACAGGAGCCTTCCAAGCAGGTTCGTCAGGGGAGTGGTGTCCCAACCTGTACACGACCCCGGATTCAGAAAGGCCCCAAGTGAGAGTGTTGGCCAGGGCGACGGACAATCTAGGGCAACATTTCATAGCCAACCCCGCGCCCCAATACCGGAGTATCAAACCTGTAAAAGGCGACACCTTAGAGTGTGTAGCCAGGCGAGAGCCCCTTTAAAATGCTATAAGTGTGGTCAAATCGGATACCTTTCTAACAACTACAACCAACCCAGCGTGACATATTTCCAATATGGGAAAGTAGGACACATGAGGAAGGATTGCCCGACATTGAAGCCCCCAGCCTCAGGGATGAGCAGAGCTGCATCCAACCGACCCCCAGCTACTAGGACCTTTAACATGACCGTTCAGGATGCTGTCCGAAACACGGACGTGATAGCAGGTACCCTTCTGTTAAATTCCGAACATGCAAATGTCCTATTTGATTCTGGAGCAACTAAGTCATTTATATCTCAAGATTTTGCTAAAAAATTAAAACTTAACGCCATACCCTTACGTGAGGTATTACAAGTGGAAATAACAAACAAAGAAATAATTCATGTGAATCAAGTACACCCCAAATGTGAGTTGAAATTAGAAGGGAAGGTCTTTGAGGTTGACCTAATCCCATTTGTGTTAGGAGAATTTGATGTAATCTTAGGAATGGATTGGTTATCCAGTAATGGAGCGCAAATAAATTATGAGCGGAAGAGGGTGAAGATAAGAGTGCAAAATGGAAAAGAAGTAGTGTTTAGAGGTCAACGACAAACCCAAAAATTTTTGACCATACTACAGGCAAAAAGATTGTTAAGAAAAGGTAACAAGGCCTATTTGGCTTATGTGATGGATACTAAGAAGGAAGTTCCTAACATACAGGACATACCCATAGTGAATGAATTCGAGGATGTGTTTCCAGAGAACTTACCAGGATTTCCACTCGACAGAGAAATAGAATTTGCCATAGAATTAGCACTAGGGACAAAACCAGTGTCCACGGCCCCTTATAGGCTAGCCCCGGTTGAGATGAAGGAATTAACTTCTTAACTGCAAGAATTATCAGATAATGGAATGATAAGACCCAGTGTGTCGCCATGGGGAGCGCCAGTACTGTTTGTAAAGAAAAAGGGCGACAGTATGTTAGGTCACACAACACTGTAGAAGGGGTTGAATACAGTGTAGAATACAATCAAATTGATTTCGAACACAAGTAACAGTAAACAAATATATTCAATATAATAAACTCTATTACAATGGAACTGTTCTCTCTTAGTGATGAACAAATATCACGAGAGCTGCTAGGTTACAATGTATGATCTTCTCGATAATGATAACACATATAGTGTAAACCTATGTCTGTGTTTATATGGTACACAGTTACAAGATAACTTCTAACTGATATGGAATATTATTCTGTCTCCCAAAATATATCAGTCAGATATCTTATACAATTCTTTCAGTCCTCTAACTCTTTCCATGCATATCTTCTTTTTGTATTAGTCTTGATCTTCTTTCCTGTAAATCAGCTTCCTTCCTTAACTGTTAGTCCTCCCGTACTTAAGTTCTGATATCCATCTTCTGATATTTATCTTCTGATAATCTAAGTTCTGATATCCTTAAGTTCTGACTTCCAGTAAATACTGATTCCAGTAAGTACTGATATTTCCTGTTTGTTAAGATCTGAAAACTAAACATGAAATATATTAGACATGACATCTCAAATATATCTAACAATCTCCCCCAACTTATAAATTGTACAAAATATACAAGTTAATAGATTTGATGATGTCAAAAACATTTAAGTTCAAATGCAATAAGAGTTTAATAAGACTATTAACTACAACTTACAGTCCTTATAGCTTTACCAACTTCACTGGAACAATCTGAATCCATAATGATTCTTAACAAAATCTCTTACTAGCTTATCTTCTGCTTTCCTCAAAAATTCAACTAACTGTGCTTTAACCTGCATCAGTTCTTCATCTTTACTATCACCAATTTGACAATTGGCTGTTCTGAGAGCTTGAATTGATGTTCTTTCAAGTCCATCACCAAGTCTGATAACTCTAGGATGTGAAGAGTTTTCATTATAACATAAGCATTTTCCTTTCAGAATAACTTCTACCTTAGCAGAATTCTTCAGCATAGGAATTTCTCTTCCATCACCTTCAGTAATCATTGGTACACACTGAGAAGTCTTTGTTCCAGATATTCTGAATAGATCTCTTATAGCCTTCAAAATGTATTCTGATCATCTTCTTGTAACATCAGATTTTACTTCCAGAAGATAGTGAATATGTTGAAGTTCTCTGACAGACTTCTTTAGCACATCAGTATCAACTAGTCTGTAAGTTAATCCATCATAGAGAAATAAAATCAATTTCTCCTTTAGATTATCCTTATCATGAGCATCTATCACGATTTGAGCAGACAACACTTTGTCAAGGTGCTTTTGTTTGATTTGTTCATATGGTTTGTCTATCAACATGAAAGGATCTGTTAGAGTAACTTCTACTCCTGCTTGTATCTTCTCTTCATCAGAACCTAATCCAGCTTTTTCTCTAGGTTGCTTGGATCTCAATCCAAATGTTGCAAGTTGATTCATCAAGAGATTGGATTTTGGTTCAACTGGAGTAGCTTTCTTCCATAACAACTTCTTCTTATCAGCAATTGTCATCTTTTCCAAATTAACTTGATCAGAATTTGTTATTTCTTCTGTAGCTTGCTGTTCTTCATTCTGAACAACTTGAGCAGTGTCAGAGGTTATTTTAGATTCTTCAATTATCTTTCTTCTCTTCAGAATTTGAACAGTTTCATCTTCTATCAAATTATCATCATGCATTGTAGTTTGATAGACTGGAATGGAAGAACTTATCTTTTTCTTAATCTTTAAAGGTTCACTAACCTTTTCTTTTCCTTTTGACTTAGGATCAATCTCAGTTTGTGATCTAGTATTGGACTTTGAAGTCTTAGAATTTGACTTTTCCCTGACCACAATGCCTTTTTCCTTAGGCCTTGGAGGTTTCTTTGTATCAGAAGCTTTAGACTTAAGATTTGTCTTCTCAGCTGCAAATCTAGCTTCTTCCTCCTTGAGAGTTTCCAAATCCAATTCTGGATTTTGTTTCAGAAATAATCTTCTAGCTATCTCCTCATCAAGTGTCTGGATTTTAGGATTTTTGTAATAAACAGTAGTCTGCTTCCCCTTTAGCTTCAGAGTTTGTAAAAACTTCTGAGAGTCTTTAGATCCTGACTGAATCAGAATATCAGAACTTGACATCAGACTTTGTTTATCAGAACTTGACTTCAGACTTTTAGCATTCACAGCATCAGAACTTGACTTGTTCTGTGTAGAAGATTTTCCTTGAACTTTTCCTTGACCTTTACTCTTATTAGAGTTTCCCTGGTCATCACCTTTATCATCCTTTTTCTTCAGTATTTCAGTAGGTTAGCATTTGGACTTAACTACCTTCTCCCCCTTTTTGGCATCATCAGAAAGTAAGAGAGAAAGAAGAAGTTCAACTGAAGATTGGATTTCTTCCAATTGAGCTTTCTGAGAAACTTGGTTAGCCAGGACCCCATCAATTTGGGCATGTTGCTTCTCTTGAATCTTCTCAATGGCTTCAATTTTCTCAAGAGTAGGTTTGATATATCTATTCTTGTCAAGCTGAAGCTGTAGATCTAGCTTATCAGCATGTTCCTTTAGTGTATCAACCTTCTCATGAGTAGAAAAATGTATACCTTGAAGATGTTTGGTAGATAGAACAGTGATCTTGAGTTGTGTCTTCAAATCAGCATTTGTGAGCAACTCATCAGCTTTAGCAATATGCTCTGTCAGAATGTTAGAACTTGGAATAAAATCAGTGTCATTCCACTTCTTGGTCCACTCCACACCTCTGTGAGTATCCTCCCAAGGAATAGGTGCTTCCTTTTCAACAAATTTCTTCACCAATTCTTCCTTTCCCAGAATGGGAACTGGAGTCTCAACAGAAACATTGTCTTCAGAACTTGAGGAAGACTCATTATGTTCTGAAAGCACAACAGTATGTGAAGCAACTGGAGATTCAGGAACAGCTTCATTTAAATTCTGAACATCAGAATTTATCTCCAGAGCTGGTGTGGTTGATGTAGATGGTATCTCAGCATTTAAAATTGCAA
Source organism: Apium graveolens (assembly GCF_009905375.1). Lineage (NCBI taxonomy): Eukaryota > Viridiplantae > Streptophyta > Magnoliopsida > Apiales > Apiaceae > Apium > Apium graveolens. The sequence goes on along the minus strand of NW_027417594.1, from coordinate 26,425 downwards.
AATGAGTTGGAGATTGCTGAGCTTCTGTAGATGGAGCTTCCAGATAAAGAACATTTGGTATATTCAAATTGTGAATATCTATCTCAGAGTTTTTAGTTTGTTCTTTAGCATCATCTGTAGCTTTAATAGGAGAGACATGAGGGGTTACAACTATATCAGTAGCAGTGTCTTTGGCTTGAGCTGGATGGGCTTCAATGATAATTGGTTCTTGTGAGATCAGAGATGCCTGATTCCCTTCCTCAGCTTCAGTTGAATCCTAAGATATAGGCTTGGCCTTGTACCTTTCTGCCCTCATTTTCTTTAGTCTCCTTGAGGGTGAAGGAGTTGCTTTAGCATCTTCAGAACTTACAGATTGCTTTTTCAAAGTATCAGAACTTTGAGCTGCAGTTTCTTTCTGAGAGGTAACATTCTCAGCTCCAACTATCACAGGTTCTGATGCATGAATCCGTGCTTCAACTATTTCTCAAATCATCACAATTTATTATTGACCATAATTTTAATCAAAACATTCATCAAAGGATAAAGTTCAAATAGATGAAGTAAAGATTAACAAATTATAATTAGAACATGCACAGTCACATAATATGAGAGAAACAGAGACTAAATCTTGCAATTAAGGGAAATTTCATTAATATATCAAACGAGTACATATCATGAAATTTATAGATTACATGCAAAAATTACAAGATAGTCCTAGTCTAAGAATCTTAACATCAACAACCTTAGTCCTAGTCTAAGAAAACCTATCGACTAGTTCCTCTTGCTGTTGGCAAAGAGCCCTGTAAGACGAATGATCCGTTCTTGCTGAAGGAGAGCCTCTCTCCTTTCTTCTTCCAATTGATCAAGATGAAGCTGGTAGTCCATCGAAAAGAACAAAAGGTCTGTGTGAACCTTTTATGGAACAGAGTTCCAGAGCTCTTTAGAAATGGCGGTGACATGCCACTCCTGTTGCCAGTCATCATAACTTAACTCTATATTAAAAGTTTCATAGTTCATGAACAAATTGAAAAGAACCATTTTTGTTTATGAAGAAGAAAAATGATGAGAATTAAAAGAGAGAGTGAGTTTGTGAGAAAATAGAAGATGATTTGGCTGAGATGAATTGTCGATTTAAATAGCCAATGGAATACCAAGGGACGCGAGGACTGTTTAACGATTAAGAGTAAAACATAATGATGCCTCGTCTCCCTAGACCAATGTGTAATAATAACAGTCAGTAAAAAGTAAAAGCAGGAGTTAATGGGCATAAGAAATAAACAATAATTACTGCGCACATGCAGTTTTTCAAGACAAACACGTTTACCACTAACCCATAATGATTATGACTGTTTTTATCTTACCCACATATATTCTGATTTAAATATGACTGTTTCAGTTTTTACCACAAATAAGTCAAGTAAAGAATAATGCCACGTAAGCATCAAAGATTCCATCAGGATTTAATATCAGAACTTAAACTTATATCAGATTTTAACAGTCATCAGAATATGGCTTCTGAACTCAAAAAGTGAATATCTTTTTCTGTGATTCTTCATACAAATACTGACTTGTTTTCTCCAGAGTTTAATCATCAGAACTTCCATCAGAACTTGTCCTCAGAATTTATGCAAGTGACACTTAACTGTTTTTCAAAAACAACTTAATCACCACAGTAATTTTCATCATTCATATGGAGTGAAAGTGTGTGCATTCAGCAGAATATCAGATAAAGATTAAAGTCTGATAAACTTCAGTACATCTTAGAAATAAGGCATAACTAAGAAAAGTGCTTAAAATCTGTCAACAATCATGAAGTCTACTATAGAACAAATTTATGCAAGAGTCCACCTCAACTATTTTTGCTCATTTTATGCATCTTTTGAAATTTCTTTTTACAGTGACTTCTCAGTGTAAGTGAGTCACGATTGCTTATCAGAATTTATGCTGTTGTCATAGTATTTCTCCAGTAATCAGAGAATGTGAAAAGTCACCAAGAAAATTTATTTGCTTTTCTAATGCATATTACTTAATACCAGCAATGCACTTGGGTCTTCCCTCCCACATATTTACTCTAGATCTCAAAGGAGTACCTGACTTTTATTTTCTTTCTTTTCTTTTCTTTTGATAAGTGAGGCTTATCAACATTTAGTTCATCCTTAAGATTTATTGACATCAGAATTTGACAGATAAGAAGCAAGAATCTAGTTTTTGACTTAGTAATAAGATACACAAAGTAAACTTGACTAAGCTCAAAATCAGAATTTGCTTGTGTTAATGAGTTTCCACATAAATAACTAATTCAAACATGGGATTTCTAGTATGTTAAAGACTACTAGGTCAGCGTCTAGCACAATTATCCTCATTGGATTGAATAGTCACAAATCATTCAAAACACTATCAGAGTTTAAAGATCCACATCAGATAACAATCAGTATTTAATGAATTTTAATAAAAGAACAGATTTCATGAAGATAAGACAATCTGTAAACACTGATAATAAAGTCTGATGCATGAGAACAAAAACTAAGCAGATTTAGAGAAAGAACCTGAAACCATATCAAGTTCATTTACCAGTCTTGTAAAAGTAGCTTCACATAGTGGTTTGGTGAAGATATCTGCTAGTTGTTGATCTGTTGGAACAAAATATAATTACATTGTACTTTCCATCACATGTTCCCTTATGAAATGGTACCTAATTCTGATGTGCTTTGTCATTGAGTGTTGAACTGGATTACCTGTCATAGCAATAACACTTTGATTATCACATTAAATAGGAATTTTAGAAAATTCTAACCCATAATCCAGTATCTGATTCTTCATCCAAAGAATCTGTGCACAACATCTTCCGGCAGCAATATAATCTGCTTCTGCAGTTGATGTGGAAATTGACTTCTGTTTCTTGCTAAACCAAGAAACCAATCTGCCTCCAAGAAATTGGCAGCTTCCACTAGTATTTTTCCTGTCTATTTTGTATCATGCAAAATCTGCATCTGAGTAACCTATTAGCTTAAAATCTGATTCTCTTGGATACCACAATCCCAGATCAGCTGTACCCTTAAGGTACTTGAAAATTCTTTTCACAACTATCAAGTGAGGTTCTCTTGGATCAACCTGAAATCTTGCACAAAGATAGGTAGCGTACATGATATCAGGTCTATTTACAGTTAAATAGAGTAAAGAACCAATCATACCTCTATAGTTAGTAATATCTACTGGTGAGCCAGTATCTTTTATCTAACTTGGTTGCAGTGGCCATGGGAGTGGATGTAGTTGAAGAATCTTGCATTCCAAATTTCTTCAAAAAATTTCTGGTGTACTTGGATTGACATATAAAAGTACCTTCTTCTTTTTGCTTGACTTGAATGCCCAGAAAAAAACTAAGTTCTCCCATCATACTCATTTGATATCTTGACTGCATTAGCTTTGCAAACCTCTCACAGAGTTTGGCATTTGTAGAACCAAATATGATATCATCAACATATATCTGTACCAAAAGTAAGTCCTTCCAAGATAGTTGCGGTATCCAACTGGGAAAGACCAACTACCCCAACATAGGTTATGAGCTTTGTGGGTTTAGCAGGATATTACCAGAGATTCTTGCAAGACTTTTCTAAGATAGCCGACCCATTGACTAGACTTACCCGGAAGATAGAAAAGTTTGTATGGACAGAGAAATGTGAGGAAAGCTTTCAGGAACTGAAAATGAGACTGGTGTCAGCACCAGTGCTCGCTCTTTCCGATGGAAAGGGTGAGTTTGTGATATACAGTGACATATCACATAAAGGATTAGGATGTGTGCTTATGCAGCACGGAAAAGTTATAGCGTATGCCTCTCGACAATTGAAGGAGTATGAGAGCAGATACCCGACGCATGATCTAGAATTAACAGCCATAGTGTTTGCCCTGAAAATTTGGAGACACTACCTATACGGTGAGAAATGCGAGATTTACACAGACCATAAGAGCCTCAAATATATTTCTACTCAGAAAGAACTGAACATGAGACAGAGGAGGTGGTTAGAGTTGATTAAGGACTACGATTGTGAAATTTTGTATCACCCGGGTAAAGCCAATGTGGTGGCTGACGCCCTTAGTAGGAAGGAAAGACTCAAAATGATAATGACATCTGAGGAATTAATTAAAGAATTTGAGAAAATGGAAATTGACGTGAGAGTAACCGGTAAAGGGACAGAAGGATTATTTGAGATTAAGCTAGTGCCGGAACTGACGAAAAAGATATGAGTATGTCAGGAAAAGAAGATGAGTGAAGAAAGAGGAACATTGACTGGTGAGGAAGTGAGATGCGAGAAGGAAGAGAAAGGGATTATGAGGTATGCGTCCCAAATTTGGATTCCAAATGTGCAAGAGTTAAAGGACGAGCTGCTGCACGAAGGGCACAGCTCCAGATATTCAATCCACCCAGGAAGTACGAAGATGTACCGTGACCTTAAGGAATATTATTGGTGGCCTAACATGAAGAGAGAACAGAGTGGGTCAGCAAGTGCTTGACGTGCCATAGAGTGAAGGCTGAACACCAGCAACCTAGTGGACTATTACGGCCCCTGGAAATTCCGGAATGGAAATGGGAGCATATAGCCATGGATTTTGTGACAGGCCTACCAAGGACAAAGACCAATCACGACGCCATATAGGTTATCATAGATAGACTGACCAAGTCTGCACACTTCCTACCAATCAACGAAAGGTACACCATAGACAAGTTGGTGGATATTTACTTAAAGGAAATTGTAGTGAAACACGGCGTTCCTGTAGCTATAGTGTCAGATCGAGACCCACACGTTAATTCCTGATTTTGGAGAAGCTTCCAAGAATGTGTAGGCACCAGACTAAACATGAGTACCGCTTACCACCCCCAGACTGATGGGCAAAGCGAAAGGACTATTCAGACCCTAGAAGATATGCTACGAGTGTCTGCCATCGACTTTAAAAGAAATTGGAATGACCACTTACCCCTGATCGAATTTGCTTACAATAATAGCTATCACGCTAGCATAGGAATGCCTCCGTATAAAGTTCTTTACGGAAGGAGATGTCGCTCTCCCCTATTTTGGGATGAAGTTGGAGAACACAAGATAATAGGACCCGAGTTAGTCCAGTAAACCAGAGAAATGGTGGAACTCAACAGGAAGAGACTGGTAGCAACTCAAGACAGACAAAAGAAGTACGCTGACCAGACCAAAAAAGATAGAGTGTATGAAGTAGGGGATTCAGTGCTGTTGAAGGTATCTCCGTGGAAAGGAGTAATGAGATTTGGAAAGAAAGGGAAGCTGAGTCCCAGATTCATAGGCCCCTTTTAAATTTTAAGGAGAATAGGACCTCTAGCTTACGAGCTCGCCTTGCCTCCTAATCTGCAACAAGTGCACAACGTGTTCCACGTGTCCATGTTAAGGAAGTACCATGCAGATGTGCGACATGTAATAGAATACGAGCAGGTAGATTTACAACCAGACCTGACCTACATTGATCAGCCAGTAAGGATAATGGACCAAAAAGAACAAGTGCTGAGGAACAAGACTGTGAAGCTGGTTAGAATCTTGTGGAGGAATCAAAATGTCGAAGAGTTAACTTAGGAACTTCAAGACGCAATGAGGAATAGATATCCCCACTTATTTTCTAATTGATTTCGGGACGGAATCCTTGTTAGAGGGGAAGACTGTAATAACTCAAATTTTTGAGACATTGTAAAAATATTTAATGAATAGTAACCCTGACTGACGGGGAAAACGTTTTTGGCCCACACAATATTGTGCATGAGAAAATGAGTTTCGGAGTTGATATTATAATTATGCGTACCAAATAAGTGTATATAAACGCTATTAGTTTTCGAAGAAAACGTACTTTGAAAAACGACCATATTTATGAATCATCGAGGATTACGGGAATCACAATATAATTACGAATTTATGGCCAAGTATTATAATTCAAAACATAAGGAATAAATATGAAATGATTTATGTCGCGAACCGTTTACGAGAAATTATTACAAAAACGTTTAAGCGACCGAACGAACGCGTAAATGATTAAATAAACGTAATGCACTAACTCACCATGGTAGAAAAGTAAGCATGGTTACTTTATCAAATAGTGAGCTAAGGTATATGATGATCAACCAAGGGCTAGCAAATAGTAAGCTAAAGGGGCTAAGCTAATTAGCTTAGCTTGTAAACTACAAAGGCTAGCTAGTATTTGTCCAAGGATTAGGCAACAAGAATAAAATCCTAGGATCTAAAATAGAGAATAACAATCAAATAAAATATATCACAAGCATTATTTTCAAGAAGCTCCCAAGAAGCAACACAAAAACACACACTCTCTCTCCCTAAACTCTCCATTCGGCTTCTTCCAAAAAGAAGAAGAAATCAATTTCAAATCTTCAAGCTCTAGCCATGGATATATCCTCCCATTAATTCTCAAGCTTTATACCAACCAAACTAAGGTCAGATAAATCTTTGAGCTCTTTTTATAAAGGTTTGATGGGTAAAATAAATTCAACAAAGATGATAATGAATAGTGTGAATAGTAACTCTTCTTTGGTTTCTTGATTTTAATGGTTGTTTTAGGTTCCAAAAACCATACTAGGCACTCCCAAGACTTCACCATCATCAATAACACATCTCAAGCTCTCAAGAAAGGTATAAATCTTTAACCCAAACTTATTTAAGATTTAAGTTCATGATCCTTTTAGAACATAGTTGTAAACCTAGTTTTGGTGGAAGTATTGTTGTAATCTTGATGTTTAGCAAAGTAGATTTAAGGTTGATTGTTGCTGCCTCAAAAACATGATGTTCTTGAGAGGAGTTAGTGTGGTGATGATATTATGTTGATTGTTGGTGGTAGTATAAAGATTTAAGGCATAAACGAAACTCCGATCGTAACCGTAATCTCGTTAAAACGAACAAAATGTAACTTTAAGTTTCTGCAGAAAGTCCCGAAGATGTAAACTATAGTTTCTTCAAAAATAACCCTTTATTATGATATAAAATGTTATAAGGATCGTTTAGGCGCTTGAATCGCGTGATTCTGATTTACGGATCAAAAGTTATGGCCATTTTACTAAAAGTGATTTACGCGACAAAAACTGCTACAAATTATAAATTTTGAAAATAAAAAGGATCGACTTAAAAATATTTATAAATCATGAAATTTTTATAGAGATTAGTAAATTGAGTTTTCTAACTGTCATAAAAATTTTAAGTGAAAATAATGATTTTTCAATTTTATAAAAATACCGGAGCCGAGACCGCGCAATTAGAAAACCGTAGAATCCATAAGCGGAGCCAATGATGAAAATGAAAACGGACTTAAGGTACCCCGGGAAAGGAAGCGACCAAAATGTGAATAAGGACTTAAAGAGATAATAAGGGTAATATAAGTTGAGAGGGTGTATAATAAGTAGTGCATGAGTGCGAGTCACCGTAGATTAGAACGGGACCTAAGGAAACGAATTTTATTTATGATTATAGATTTCCGAGCAGAACCTAGAGCATCCTTCACCTCGAGATACCCAGGCAAGTTTACGGACTCAACTCCATTTACTGTTGTGTTGTGAAATAATTATTTTATTATCATTGCATAAATACCATGTTTGCTATGATACGTAATAATTGAATTTTTCGCATAATGTAGCGATGTTGTACGATAAGTATGTATCGTAAAATATTTAATTCCGATTTAAGCGTGATGTATAAGTATAAGACCGAGAGTCGGTCGGGATTTTAAGATAAAAACCCGATGATCATCCCGGTGATATTATAGGACGATTAAAAGTCCATAGTAGTATGTTTTAAAAGTACTCAACGTCCACTTACAAAATATTAAACACCTCGAACTTTTATTAAAACGATTTCCAAAAATCGTATTCCCTCAACTATACTTTATCGTTCGAACAAGAAATATTTATCTACTATTCATTATTTATGGAGAAGTATTCTCCAGTGAATATTTATTTCAAACTCGATTAAATATTAAAGATTATTAAATTATTTAAACATAAATTAGTTGAGGAATATTATTTCAAATATTCTTTTAAAAAGTTTAATTATTCGAGGTTTAATTATTTAACGATTAATATTTAATTATTTATTCATTTAATTGTTTAATTATGATTTAAAAATTATAGAACCTGATTCAAAAAACTTTCTGATTTTCGGAAAATCATTCGAATAATTTCAGATCGTCGGAGAATATTATCTCGACTTATTTTAATTATTTTGATTATAGTTTCAAAAGAAACTCCCCCTTATATAACAAATATGTTGACAACAGTCAACGAATTGTATTCAAAAAAAATTCGTAAAATTTGGCGCACATCCTTTGTAGTTCCTCTGAAAATTCTCGGAAGTACATATATACGTACATAAACAGGTGTACCTATCAACAAGCAATATGCTTGGGGAACAATATAAGTTCCAGATATATGATGAGATTTTTACAAGGACAAGGAGGGGTAGACTCTAGTACTTCGTGGACTGGGGAGACTACCAATTTACTACCACATGAGAAGGTATCTTATATATTGATAAACATGTGGAGTATGCGTACTTGAGAGGGATGGGCGCAAAACCGTGTCTTGAGAGGGATAGACGCGAAGTGTGTACCTGAGAGGGATGGCCACAGAAAGGCCCGAATGTGGCCAGGGTGATAACCAATAATAAAAAGGGAATCTTCCATCTACATGTAGAAAATGTTACTATTCCGTAGTACGACTGATCATCGTATGCGGTGGCTCCAGTGAATGTCATATTCTTCCAATTGGAACTGTGATGCAATACCGTAACCCAAGCCTAGGTGCTGGGTTTACCATTAAGGTATTTGCATGATAATAAATCCCCTAAAGAATTATTTTCAAAAGAAGGTGTGTCCACTGAAAACTATTTTTGAATAAGATATAAATATCATATATAATGTTTTTACTTGAGTTTATCGTATAGTCATTTCATACTGTACATTATTATGCTGGGCATTATAGCTCATACTTGTTTTCTTAAATTGATACAACACAACAGTGAACAAAGATACCTATCATGAGACACACATCCAGGAAACGGGTACGAAATGGCCAGCTATTTCGTAGGTTATTTGGTGTTGTACCACAGGTAGACCGAATAAGCTGAATTGGTTTTCAGTTATTTTTAGTTCGAATTATTTATAAGTATGACTTATATAAGGTAATAAATAAGCAACGTATATTTGGCCGACGGACTACCCTTACTTAAAGGTTATTCCCCAGTAAGACTTAATTACTTTTGGGTTGTACTAATTATCACTCTGTGGTTTGATTTACTCTAGTAATGAATGGCTCGTTTCCAAGATAATAACCTGTAAGTGTGTGTGATAAGTGTGGGGTCATTAAGTGTGAGTATTTATATATTGTGATGCGATGTATGTGGTTTATAGTGATTGAGATGGCGTGGCCTCCGAGATCCCTGACCCCGGATTTTGGGGCGCCACAAATATACATATAGGTGTATAACTAAGTGATACTACAGTTTAAAAAAAATGTAATGATTGAAATTTATATTTATATTTTTATTTATAGGTGTGTTTACGAAAGATTACTATATTTAATTAAAAGGTAAATTTTAGCTGAGATCAATAATATACGAATTGTTATTAGTCCGTGAACTGACCAAATTCAACTATATATTTTTTTAGAGCCACAACTAACTATATTCAAATTTATATTAGTTTAATATGTTTAAACCCGAATCAATGGTAAAATTTTATGTGTCAATGACAAAAAATTTATGTTAGCTTGAGGCCCGTTATATCAACCAAATCCAGCTAATTATACTTACTATTTTGTTTAATTTTATTTTAGCCTTGGGTGATTATTATTTTATTTTAGACCGAATGGATAATATGTATTATTTTATTTTAGTTTGATAACATAATATCGACACCACAAATTTCCTTTCAAATTTTTATTTTGTTATAATTCGTTTCATTAATATAATATTTTTAGCGGGATCAATAATATTTATTATTTGATTTTAACCCGATTCTTCAAATACAAATAAATCTATGTAGTTTTTTTAAAAAGAAATTATTTAAAATCAGATCAATAGTATAATTTTGTTTAGCCCGATCGGCAGAAATTTATATATTATTTTTTTTAACGAAAACATATTATAATTATGTTATGAATATTTATCTATTTATGAAAGCATTTTATTTTAAATAATACTATAATTACGGTGACTAGACGAACTACCAACCAAACTTTCATTATTTCATCTTTAATGCTGAATCGGGTTAGAAACAAAATCAAAATTTGAAAGGTAATTCGTTGATCGATATAATGCCAATATGCTAAAACAAAATAAAATATATTATTTATTCGATTTAAAACATAATAATATTCACCAAGCTGAAATAAAATTAAAAAAAGTTAGATGTAATTATCTAGATTTGGTAGATAAAGGGCATGTGGCTAAAAAAAAATGTATATTATCGATTTACGCTAAAATTAAATTCAAATTAAAGATAATTATTATATTAAGGGTAATGGCTGCAAAAAAATTAAAAAAAAAATTAACATGTATCTAATTCATTAGTATGTATAATATAAGTTTAGAAGAGTGGGACAAGAAGGATCCGACCCTTTTAGTAAAAATACTGAAGTTTGATAGTTTACTTGTGTGTACAATGTTTATAATTATACTTACTATTTTGTTTAATTTTATTTTAGTCCGGGGTGATTATTATTTTATTTTAGACCGGATGGATAATATGTATTATTTTGGTTTAGTTTTATGACATTATATCGACCCTAAAAATTTTCTTTTGTTATAGTCCGGTCCAATAATATAATATTTTTAGCGGGAACAATATTTATTATTTAATTTTAGCCCGATTCTTTAAATCCAACTAACTATATGTAATTTTTTAAATTTTTTATTTAAAATTGGATTAATAGTATAATTTTGTTTAGTCAGCAGGGTGAATTTTATATTTTATTTTATTTTAACAAAAACTATTAGTCATGTTATAATTCTGTTATGAATATTTATTTATTTATGAGAGTGTTTTATTTTAAATATTATTATAATTATGGTGACCAAACCTACTATCCACCAAACTTTCATGGTTTCATCTTTAATATAATAGTATAGATAAGAAAAACACGGATAAAATCCGGCCCAATCTGCTCACGGATCTAAAATAGATCTCATATTTAAGAGGAAGTCGACCCGACACTATTTTAAAAAAGTCTGACCCTATTTATTTTAAAAACTGGACTTTTTAAAAATTGAATAAAACCTGAACCGATAAGACTTTTGCGCATTTTTAATATCAAATACAAATTTACGATTTTTTCTTCAACTAGATTATTTCTTTGCTCTGAGTTCAAATTAAAATTTTATTATTTGTCGTCCCAAATTCTGGATTCGACTGTCGTTTTGCCAAAAAATTTGATTTTTTTTAAGAACGGTTACTCATTTGTAAGGTTATAATTCATATTTGTCAAAAATAATTATTTCTTAGCATATTTTGAATTGTAGTCGATTGCTTTATTCATGTTCATCCCTAAATAAAACACTTATGTATAAGCCTAATTATTCAAAAAAAAAAAATTACAACCTTGAAAAAAAAGGAAATTATTTTTACAAAATTGTTTATAATTTTTTTTGAAACTATTTTTAAAAATAAATACATTATTCTTATAAAATAGTAATTAAAATTTATTTAAATGTAACAGAATATTTTATTTTATATGTAATCCATGATTTTTATGTATTGGTTTTTATCTATTGATATAAAGTATAAGATCAAAACTTTGATTCCTAAAGGTAACTTACCAAAAAAGCATTCTATTATGTTATTATAAATTGAAACTTTAACTAATATTAAATAAATTTAACAAACTTCTCCTACTATATATTATATGTCAATTAAGTGTAAAAAGAGCCATTTTAATGGCCGTGAAATCACAATTTTGCCCTTTTGTTTTGAGAAATTATAAAAATGTAAATCAATTTTGCCCTTTTGTTTTGAGAAATATTTGTCTGGATTTTAATTTATCATATTTTTATATTGTAAATCAATTTTAATATGATTTGATTTTAAAAATATGAGATATTACTAATGTTTTTGTATAATACGAATTAGTAGATTTTTTTTAAAAAAATAAAAATAAAAATACATGATTATTATTTTTAATTATATCAAGAATTCTCGCAGGATTCCCCATTCGAGTCGAGTGAGGACTGGAAAGGAATAGAATATTCATTCGGGGTGTAGGGTGAGTTTGGGGATCAAATAACACTTCCTGATCACGATGTGGCCCAATGCATATCCCTATAAACAAACTTCAAGTATTTTTGTGATAATAGTATAGTTTTAATTTTATTAGTAATTATGTTTATCTGCCTTAAACTAAGTATCTAATATTAAAATTATCAGGGGTGAGTCAGAATCAAACTGCACGACAAAAATAAATTTTCACCACTTAAGTTGTCTATACGTTTGAAAAGAAAAAAAATTAAGAAAATACAGTTATGACCTTTATGTCATCTCATTTTAATTGCATATTTATTTATTTAAATTTTTATGAAATGTAATTAAATTTATAAAAATATATCATTCATTATTACGTAATTGATGTATGAATATAAAATAAAGTTAAAATAATCATTTCTTGTATTCGAAAATTAATTTCTCATAGACGTAAATTCGTTCGAAATAATATTTCAATAAAAATAGAGACCCGTGCCTAGCATGGCTTTTTACTTTAGTTAAATGTTAAATCCAAACCATAGATCGATCGGTAACCACAGGACAGGAGGAGCCTGATTCCTAAGCATAGTCGGACTATTAAAAGTCTCTATAAATATATATTGTATGAAGCCTTGATCGTACATCATCAAGTAAATTCTGAGCATCTATTGAGTTCATTCTAGATGGATTACGTAGCTCCTGCCATCGCAGCTTTCGAAAAACTCACAATAACAGATTCTTTTAGCCCTCCCATCAATGCCTTAATGAACCTCACTATAAGCGAGAGCACCAACACTTCGAAACCTGTCATGCCAAGCCCAAAAATAACCCCAGAAGAATCATGCAGCCTTGTCAATTTACGCACTCTTCTCGGACACTACTATGGAACATGCTGTAAGCCTTCCATCTGCTTTCGCTTTCAAGACCCGTCTTCCATCCTTACTCCAGCGGTAAGAATTAGCCAGTATCGATTTCATTATGCTTTGGTTAAATCGGGCATGCGAGAAAACTTAAAGATTACAAAAAAGAAGGGTAATGCTGTTGAATATGAGTTTAACACAGTACGCTCGGGAAAAGATAAATCGCCTGCTAAGCAACATGGCCGAGAAAAAAGATAGGTTAGAGCTGGCTAAACGTTATATTCAGCAGGGTGAGAATCAAGAAGAAGTTCTTAGTATTGTTAAATCGCTGTACTAATTACTGTGCGATAGGGAAATTTGTTGGGATTTGATTTTATTACGATGAAATTAGGAACTCTTACATGTACTTTATGGCTGTTTTTATATTATATTAACATTGTGTTAATTACTGGGCAAAAAAAAAACTTTGTCTTAGTTACTTGACCTGGATTTATTAGTATTTACCTATTAATACGGGTTCATGTAATTCTCGACATGTCTTTAGTTTTTGAATCTATTAGCATTATACTTATTGGTTATCATTATCAATACGTTGAAATAGTTTATGTAATTAATTGAGTTGCTATCAATTAAACGTAGGATTACATATCTTGAAAGGTATTATCAATTTTCAAAGTAATTGCAACTTGTTTACAAGTAAATTTGCTAATATTGCTTAGTAACATGCTTAAATTTTTTCACGAATGTACTTTGTAATTAAAAATATTGACTGTTGAATAATTACAAATAAGGAAGCACAATTATATGTGCATCCGACATAGGAAATCTGCATTTGTCATCTTTTAATGTATCTACAATTGTTATTTCTTTATGTATACTAATTACATGTGTATTAGTCATAATTGCAAAGAGGGACAGGATATCTGCAATAAAATTTGCATATGTAGCAACAAGAGATCAAAAATACCTGTATGTATACATGTGCAGATTATACTTAAACTGTTTACAAAATTTTTATGTTCAACAAGAAATTTGGGAACTTTATCAGCGAAATATGTTTGGAAGAATAGCAGTGATGTCAATATCAGCAAGAGCACGGCATAACTAGTGTTGAAAAACTACACAATTGAAATGGAAAGTCCTCCTTTATATGAAAATAGTTACATGAAAACATAAAAAAACATATAAGAACCATGAAACTACCTTACAAGTAAATACTGCAATTTACTATTCAATTGAGGTTGGTGTTAAACATTATTGTCTTTTACAATTTGAAGTACTATACAGCAAACATTGTTAACTATATCATGGAATGAGCAGATCCACTTTAAGTTCGAGCTGATGCAGGAGACCCTGTACTTGACTGTGAATCTAATTGATAGGTTCTTGGCCATTCACCCTGTGGTACGTAAAAAGCTCCAGCTAGTTGGGATCACAGCTCTGCTTATGGCATGTAAGTATGAAGAAGTTGCAGTCCTAGTTGTCGAAAATCTCATTAGTGATTTCTGACAGGGCGTACACTAGAATAAATATGTTATCAAGGGAAGTGCGTTTAGTCCAAGAAGCATTGGAGGAAGAATTGGATACCGCTCCCTCAAAGTCTTTCTCCACCTAGAATTTTTTTTGATGTATCATAAACAATCCTCTTTGATCTACTCAAATTTTGAGGGATAAATAGTGTTTAAAATTACAGGATGCATGATTTTTGAGCGTACGTTTGAATATTTAACAATAAACTTGTAGAAGGATATAGAAAGTTCACCGAAAGAATTAAAGAGATGTGTTAAATGGGAAGTAGGGGGAGAGAAAAAGAGTTAAGATACAAGTTCTACACGAGGATAACAAGATGAGTAATTTATAGGAGTAACATGAGTTGTGCAAAAATCAACCAACGGTTAAGATCAGAATTGAACGTGTACCACGAATATGGATCGCTTGATATGCAAGATGCAAAAGCGATCCGCACAAAACAATTTTGACCAATAAAAGATTATCACGCGGATCGCTGTCCACGAATATATGGACCACATGATAAGCAATTTTAATGAATGACTCAGATATGATGCAAGAGCAATCCGCACAAAATGCTTTTGACCAATTAAAACTTATCACGTGGATCGCCAATATGAACCGCATGATAAATACTTTCAACGACTCAAATATGAAGTTGAAGCGATATGAACGAAATGATTTTGACCAATATAGATTACAAGATATGCATTTATAACTAGCTACGCATATTTTATAAAATGATTTCAACCAATAGTTTTGATTCATACGATTTTCAACTTATAAACTAAATTAGTTGTTAACAAATAAATTGTTTTGTAAGTTTAATATATAATATGTCCAAGATTTTATCTTGCAAATAATTTATTAATTTGATAATATATTTATTTTTAAAAAATATAATTTTGATACTCTTAATAATATATAATTTTGATACGCTTAATAACTAGTATATGAATTATTTAATGAATCATATTTAACGCATATGATGAAATTACTAACATGAAACTACAGGAGTAATTAAAAATGTATATAAAAAATGTAATAGATTATATAACATTTTGAAATATAAATTCAAATTAGATTCAATAAGTTATGTTTAATCTTTAGTAAAACTTTTCTGTTTAATCTTAATCACCTACTTTTATGGGAAAAAAAGAAAGAAGGAAGAAATATGAGGATGTTCCACGCTTCCCGGTTACTCGAAATAATTAAAAATGTTTGTTCCCAAGATAGAAATAAAATCCAGCTTTGTCCTCCCAATAGTGTTTTAAAACTTCGCGATATGAATGTTTATATTTATGGCTTACTATAATAATTAGAATGGAGTATAATTTATAATTTGGTTAAGCACTACTTTTTCAGAACCCCAAACAACAGTTGTTATATTATTAATAAATTTGCTTTTAAAGGTTATATAATAAACTGTTAAAACTTAAAAGGTATATTGTTAAAACACTCATCTATACTATTATCTATACTACGTGGTTGCCACGTACTGAAAGAAAAGATTCAGTATTTAAACTTATATATTAACAGATGAACTTAACTCCCAAGGGTCCACAACTACAGGAAGATTTGTTGTCAACAGCCACCAACAAAAACAACTTCATACAATTATTTTATTTTACGTGAGCATGCCATGCACGTAAATATTTTGGACTTGAGCTACATCAGTTTCGCAAAAAATATCGATTCAGAATATATTTTAATGATCTTCTAAAGTCTGTTTAATTTGGCTAAAACAAATTTCTGATTATCCATTTGTTTGGTCTAAGACAAACAGAATCCGTATTTCTATGTAGTTCAAATATAATAAAATGTATTTCTAAGGAGGATATTCGGAAACTGTTATCATATTAGGGTAAACAATTTCCAGATTCTTGGAACAGTTCATTAAAACAATGATTTAGAACTTTACAAAGGAATCTAAATTATTTTTCAGAAAATCTTGTGGGATCTTAGAAAATAATATTCCAAAAACTTATTTTCCAAACTCAGGTTATTTTCCTGTAAACAAATGGAGCCAATAAATAAATAAATCAGTAATATATTTTTCTAAATCAAACAACTGATCGAAAATAAGAAAATACTATCATTTGACTATTTTCTAGAGGTAAGACATAATTGCACTTGGACATCAATCACAAATAAGCATTTTTAAGTGCACGAAAATAGTATAGCATGTCTCTGACCAAGTACTCCCAAGAGTTGAGGTTCCATCTGCAAAATATGCGGATATACGAGCTTTTGCAAGCTTTGTCTTTGCACAAAGCAATATTCCTAAGACAAAAAAAGGGGAGGGGGAAGACAATTGCAGGATTACCATTTTTTATTTTACATAAAAAGATTAAAAATTAGTTAAATTCACCACAAGTAAAGATTTAGTATGAATATTATCCACAAATAAGTCACAATAGTCTAACAGCCTCCATAGGTTATGAGGCAAGAAATAAAAGAAATTCTTGCCGTCCTCCAACTATAAAGTAATGTATCCAAAATCCAAATACATGAATGCATTTCTTAAAAGTACAATGGTACCTTTTAACCATTATTATCTCCGGCCATATACTTCGGAAAATCATCAATATTATTTCATACTATTTATTTTATTAATTAAATACAAAATTTCAACTATAATCTTAATTGTGCTTAATTTGGTCAGATACAGATATGATACTGAGAACATACCTGATGTACCTCTTCCAAGACGATGAACAGGGACAGGGTTTGTCTGTTGACATGCAAATATAGAACTTTGTTTGATTGCGTGCCACTGTAATTGAGTCAAAACAGTCCGGTGCTGGAATAGTCCTCCCGGTAAAACTTGGAGACCGGATGGCTTGTCTAGTGCAATCTGCATACAATATATACACCTCAACATTAAACAAGAAACCATCAAATAAGTGAACCTGACATCTATATATCTTATGTTTACACACAAATCATCTCATTAGAGCCACATTTGTAAGATAGCTTGCAAAGGGTTTTTCTTTTCGTCATACTTGTGGACCCTAAAGTAAAATAGAAGATTACAATACAACTTCTTCTGGGAAACAGAAGGAGAACCAAAGAAAGGCCATAAAACAATAAATTCAGATAAATATCTGATAAGACTTAAATGCACCCTATTTAACTTCCTATTAATCTGCATACATAGACTTTAAACTTTAAAAAATATGCAACTATATATATTATACTCTGGACGATGAGACTGAAGTTTGTTATATACCAAATGATCATCTTCAAATAGAACTCCAAGCAAGTATGGTGCATCAGGTTCTCTCCAAGGAATTCGATGATATTGCAATTCTGAAGCAGCACTAGTATCAAGCTTATCAAAAAACAGTACAAAGATGTACTAACTACTAAATCAAACCAATATACCACAATACCTTAGAACTTTGATAGGGTCTGTAACAATCGTGCCATCAACGGTTATCTGCAAGGGAATTCGCACTTTGAGAAACACTAGTTTCTACAACCCCAGACAATCAAAAGACATTTATGTCAATTTGAAAACTAACCTGTCCATTCTCGATTCTCTGCAACCATCTGTCAGTCATTCATTAAAAAAGAGAAAAATTAGAGTTTGCACACTAACATTAACATGCACTCAGGAGTGGGCAAAGTGTAGGTCCATAAAGCTATTATTGGAAACAAATAAGCTGAAACTATGCAGATACAATTGTTTGAACGTAAACTGAAAAAAAACAAAAGAGACTTGCATGAAGCTGTGTTCATATTTCTTATTTCATGAAGTACTCTATATAGAATATGCAGATAAAGAAAAATGGCTACAAACAAGGAACTACTAAAACAAACTACTCCTACATGATCTCTAAGTCTATCCTGCTTCTCCTGGAAACTCTCCGCACAGTTACGACTAAATCAAACTAGCATGCAAGTTACTGAATAATGAAAACAAATAAATAAAAAAACAAGTTTCATATTAAAATAAATCCAACAATCTCTCCCTTAATTTGAAACTTGTTTCTCCAGCTCTTTGACACCCAACAACTTTCTCATTCTTTCAAACTTAACAGTACTGAGTGCCTTTGTTAGAATGTCTGCACACTGCAAATTTGAGCTCACGTGCCTGATAACAATTTCCCTACGCTCAACGCATTCACGGATGAAGTGATAGCGTATATCTATATGCTTGCTTCTTCCATGGAAGACCGGGTTCTTAGCTAGATCAATAGCAGACTTGTTATCGATATACAGAATGACTGGACCAACATTTTCTCCTGTTATTTTACTCAGCAAATTTCTCAGCCAGATGGCCTGACAAGCAGCAGCAGTGGCTGCCATGAATTTAGCCTCACATGATGACAAAGCAACACATCTTTGCTTTTGTGACACCAAGGTGATCAAGCTATTATTCAGATAAAAAGCCACGCCCCTGTACTTTTCCTGTCGTCCGTTTGCCCAGCTAAGTCACTATCTGAATAGCCCACGAGCATATTGTTGCCGCTGTTTTTCGAATATACCAGACCAAAATCCAAGGTCCCCTTCACATACCTTAGTATACGTTTCACAGCATTTTTGTGCAGCACCGTCGGTTTCTCCATGAATCAACTTACCATTCCCACCGCATACGCTATGTCAGGACGTGTGTGAACAAGATAACGAAGCCCCCAAACCATGCTCTTGTACTCAGTTGAGTCTACCTGAATACCTCCTTCATCCTTAGTAATACGTTCCTTTGGGTCCATTAGAAATTTTGTAGGATTACACTCTCCCATTCCTGCTCTTTCCAACACCTTTTTGGCATACCCTGTCTGCTTCAACTCAATATATCCTTCTCCTTGTTTTACCTCTATTCCCAAGTAGTAAGACAGTTTACCCAGGTTGTTCATTTCGAATTTGCTGTTCATTTGCTGTTTAAACTCATTGATAGCAGTAACACTCGTCCCTGTGATCAAAAGATCATCTACGTATACACCAACGACAAAAACTTCTCCCCCTTTGCATTTTGTATAAACTGCATGCTCGTGTGGACACCTTGTGAAGCCCATACATTCGAGACTTTTGTTCAGTTTAGCGTACCAAGCACGCGGTGCCTGACGTAGTCCATAAAGGGCTTTTATCAATTTATATACCAGATGCTCTTGCCCACTTTTAACAAACCCTTCTGGCTGTGTTACATAGACTTCGTATTTCACCATTCAAAAAAGCAGTCTTCACATCTAAATGATGTACCTGCCAGCCACACTTTGCTGCTAATGCTAACAACAAGCGAACGGTTTCAAGTCTGGTAACTGGGGCAAAAATTTCATCGAAGTCTACCCCTTGTTCCTGCACATACCCCTTGGCCACGAGTCGTGCTTCATACTTTATAATTTCCCCATCCGCACCTCTCTTTATTTTGTAAATCCACTTGAGCCCTATCACTTTTCGATCAACCGGTAGCTCTGTCAGCTTCCAAGTATTATTTTGTTCGATCGAATCCATCTCTTGTTGCATTGCCTGCCTCCAGTTACGTTCTTTAGCAGCCTGACTATAATTTCTCGGCTTATCAATGCCCATGAGAAGTAATTCATCATCCAATTCGATTTCTTCTGTTTCATTGTATATGTCACCAATGGACTTGAACCTCCTTGGCTCACTGCTATTTTCTGCATCTTCATTTTCGGATCCATGTGTGAATATTTGTGACTGGGGCGTTGTTGCATCACCATCAGAGTCTGCATCCGTCTGATGTGCATCTGCTTCAACCATTTCATCCTGTGTAAAACCATCAACAACAGTGAAAGTGTGTTGATGTTCCATCAATTCAGTTTGCTGGCCTTGATTCCATGTCCACGTTTTTTCCTCCTCAAAAACTACGTCTCTGCTCAACAGTATGTTGTTATTCTTGGGATCGTATAAGCGATATGCTTTGGTTCCAGGTTCATTACCTAAATGCACAATCACTTTACTTCTGTCATCCAATTTTTTTAAGTGATTCCCAGGAACTTTCATGTGAGCTAAACAACCAAACACCCTTACATGCCCAATGCCTGGTTTTGTTCCCTTCCATGCCTCATATGGGGTTCGTTCATTCATTGAGCGAGTAGGTAATCTGTTGAGTAGATAAACCGAGTGCCTTATAGCCTCTCCCCACAAAATTAATGGTAACCCCATTTGTTTCAACAGACTTCGTGCCATGGCGACAACAGTGCGGTTCCTGCGCTCCACTACTCCATTCTGTTGGGGGGAGTACGGAGCCGTGTAATGCCGTGTTATACCACTTTCCTCGCAGAACACTTTAAAATCTTGAGAACAAAACTCTCCCCCACGGTCTGTTCTGAACACTTTTATTCTTTTGGTTGTTCCATTTTCCACATGTGCCTTGAATTTCTTAAATATAGCCAATGCCTCATCTTTACTCTTAAGCATATAAACCCACATCCAACGACTGAAATCATCGACAAGAAGTAAGAAATATTTGTTACCTTCGGACGTGGTTGGGGATATAGGACCGCATAAATCACCATGCACCATTTCCAATCCCATTTTTGCATGATAGTTGGCCTTTGGTGG
The DNA here is from genome assembly GCF_009905375.1 of Apium graveolens. Lineage (NCBI taxonomy): Eukaryota > Viridiplantae > Streptophyta > Magnoliopsida > Apiales > Apiaceae > Apium > Apium graveolens. The sequence goes on along the minus strand of NW_027417594.1, from coordinate 5,309 downwards.
GAAAGACTTTCTTGCTTGTTTTGACATTAAGCACCCTGTGCACACGCCCTTCGGCGGAGAAAATTTTGGCATACCATATACCATTTGGTTTGAGTGCATTAGAGACAAGGCTGGAAAGTTTACATGACCCAGCCGAGAGTGCCACAACCACGACAATTCCTCAGCTTTCAGCTTCAAGCACACGGCCTTCTCTGTTTCAATGATCATTTTATACAACCTGTTTGGTGACCTCTTTACTTTCATGAGGAGTTTTCCTTGAACATCATGTACCCACAAAAACTCTCCACTCAGAACAACCCTATTTCCATCCTCAGACAGTTGCCCGAGACTAATTATATTACTACGAAGTAAAGGAATATAATAGACCTCATGCAATGTACGTCTTTCTCCATTTTTGCACACGAAGCTAATAGAGCCTTTCCCTTTGATATCTACCGTTGATCCGTCACCAAACTTCACCTGTCCAGTTATATTTTCATCCAACTCCCTGAATTTTGAACGAAGTCCGGTCATATGATTGCTCGCCCCATTATCCAAGTACCACAGATTTGATTCCACACGATCATCACCTTGACCCAATTTTGGGACCACCTTTTCTTCGTTCAACAACATCATATCGTCCCTCTTCCCGCTGTGTTCTGTCAGTAATAGTGCGTATTCATCTTCATTGATCTGGGCCATGTTCACTTCCTGTTTTTGATCCCGTTCTCGTCGTGGTTTTTTGCATTCAGCGGCATAGTGCCCATATGCACTACAGTTGTAACACCGTATTCTGCTCTTATCACGCCCCCAACGAGTGCTTTCCTTTCCTCGAAACCTCTGGTTTGAAGATCCCTCAGCTGCCCCTTTATTGCCATTTCTTTTAATCCATTCCTCTCTAGTTAGTAACAGTTTTCCTTCGGCATTTTCTCTCTTAGACCACTCTTCTTCTGTGAGTAGGAGTTGTCCATCACTTTCACCTGCTTGCCCTTTCACTCGCTCCTCATGAGCTTTTAACGATCCTATGGCCTCCTCTACATACATCGTTTCCAGATCAGCAAATTGTTCTATGGTGGAAACAATTTGCAGACACTTTGATGGCACCGCACAGAGCAGCTTTTTAACCACATAACTCTCCTTGATTTCTTCCCCTAGTGCACGTATGTTTGTCACCATTCCGTTCAGTTTCAAATAGAAGTCATCTAGTATTTCACCGTCTTTCATGCACAGCGACTCAAATTCACTCTTTAACGTCTGAACCTTGGCTTTTTTCACACGCTCCGCACCTTGACACATAGTCTGAATGGCCTCTCAGGCTTCCTTTGCTGTTTCCTTATCAGCCAGAGACAACAAGACATCTTCAGGAATTCCCTGGTATATTGTGGCCAGGGCGATCTTGTCTTGTCTGTCATCAACCACACCTCCTTTCTCTTTCTTCTCCACTGCATTCCACACCCCCTGTGCTTTCATGAACACCTTCATCTTAAGTGCCCAGGCTGTGTAGTTACTTCTTGCCAGCATTGGATAGTTTAAACCAATCGCACCCTCTTTGAGCTTATTTGTCTCTGTTGTCATCTTTGGCATATACTTGGGCATACAATGAGACCTAAGCTCTGATACCAAATATTGGAAATAAATAAGCTGAAACTATGCAGATACAATTGTTTGAACGTAAACTGAAAAAAAACAAAAGAGACTTGCGTGAAGCTGTGTTCATATTTCTTATTTCATGAAGTACACTATATAGAATATGCAGATAAAGAAAAATGGCTACAAACAAGGAACTACTAAAACAAACTACTCCTACATGATCTCTAAGTCTATCCTGCTTCTCCTGGAAACTCTCCGCACAGTTACGACTAAATCAAACTAGCATGCAAGTTACTGAATAATGAAAACAAATAAATAAAGAAACAAGTTTCATATTAAAATAAATCCATAAGCTATATACCCTAATGCATTAGTATTATTCAACATATATCTGTAGTTGATAAAGTTTCAATCATAGGGGAGATAAGAGTTACGAATTGAACTCTATCGTAGCAGAAGGCAGGAGCACCTTTGCAACAGTTAACAGAACTAATTATAAATAAAGCAAACCAGATGCTTAAATTTCAAACAAAATTCGCAACATCTAGACAACTTATAAATTACGCGAGATACTACTAACTATAAAGCTACAACAATTCCAAAACTCATACAATATCAATATATGGAACAACAACTTTAATTGCAAAATCTGAAGCTTATAAACACTACTTTCTGTGGGTCAATTCGTAAGGGTTTCTCTATTGTTGTCACAATGTCACTAGTTCTGGTTTCGACTCTCGTTCACCCGAGAAAATAAACTCAATTGTAATTTTAAAAAAGAAGATAAGTATAGTGATAAAGTGGATTATCCTTGCAAAGGAGCTGAACTCTTGTACTTGGTGGAGTAAAAATGAATAAGTGTGAGACCTGTTTATATAATGTAGTGAGTTAGAATAATGATTACACAAATTTATTTTGTGTAAGAGAAAATAGAAAATAGTTACATAGATATAAAATACCAGAATCAGAGGGTCGGACGCGATCGGAATAGAAGAGGCCGTCGTTTAATTCCGGCCAGGGTTCTCCGATTGTCCGCATTTCACTGTTGTTCCGGAACAGAGGACCAAAATTCCGGCCGATACGGAAAAAAACTACAAAAAAAGCCCATCAAGAAAAAAGTCCAGCCCGGCGAGGGCCTTAATTATTTTTTCTCAGTGTGAAATTCGAAAAATCCCAGATAAAGTTTAGTTTAGACCTGGATAAAAGTTTAGCATTTTAAGAAGTCTAAATAAAATCTGATTTTTATATAAAATATATAATATTTTAAATATTCTTTATTAAAAATTATATTGAACTATTAGAAGTAAAATAAGTTATATTTGATTGATTTAACAATTTGTTATTGTAAATAATAATTGTTAAATTTTAAGTAATAATTAAGAATATTTGAATGCAATATAAAAAATAATTGCAATAATGCCGAAGTGAAGTGCGTTCAGCTAAATTGGAAGAAGGAAGGAGAAAAGATGAAACGATGGACTGAAATTGCACATTAAATATCTTTTATTAAAATTATATTACACTATTAGATGTAAAATAAGTTATATTTGATTGATTTATCGATTTGATATTGTAAATAATAATCGTTAAATTTTAAGTAATAATTTAAAATATTTGAATGTAATATAAAAATAAAGGAAATTTGTGTAATATGTCCCAAATTTAGGGGTCACTTTATAAATATATCCCATTTTATTTCAAAACTATTTATAGTCCTATAGTTAAATTTTACCTCAAATATAACTCATATATGTATATTTAAGTTGTAAAAATAATAAATATGTGCTAAAAATTACTAGAATACCCTAAAATTAGGTTTTAATTGATCACTATAAATATAGTCACTAGCTGCGTCCAAGAGTATTATTTTTTTTTCTTTTTGAACACTTTGGATTAACTACAAATGATAATTCCTTTGATGCAACTCGTTGAAGAACTCTAGACTCCGGATGTCTAATGACATTCTAGAAGAAATGCTAGAATAATCTGAAGGATGTAAATAGCATGTCTGGCCATACAAGATTTAGTTATGCAAATTTATACAAGCCTGTATTTGATTTTCTGTTATCAAATAATTTGGTTCATCCTCTAACCCAGCCACGGGTTTGGGTTTTGAAAGTATCGGCTATCATGCGCATATAAACAGACACAAATGGAGGTATATACTGTTTCAGAGCTTTGCTACGAATTTGGTCGTACACCTTCAAGGTAGTCCAAGCATGAAGCATAATGACTTGAATAAAAATCATGAATAAGTTCCCTCACTTCAGTAACCAACTCTAGAAAGTTGCCAAAATTAATATTGTCGATGACCTTGGCCTTCTGCTCGGTTCCGTCAAAACTTGCAAGTGCATAGAGGCCATCATATATTGCAACACCTTGAAAAAAATATTACTACTGATAAATCAATCAGCAAATGAGTATAATATTTTCAATTCTTTTAAATGTCCTGATTTGTACACGATATTTGACAATTTATTATAAGAAAAAACAATGAATCCTGGAAGGTATGGATTGTGTAGTAGTAATAACCCGCATCTACAAGGGTAAAATCTAAAACTGTTAGCTAAAATATGATTAGCTAAAATTTTATTGAACCTGTAATCATTTTTGCTCCAATGGCATTAGTTATAGTTATTAGCTATATTCATAATATTACTCTTTTTATTAATTTTATATATAAATGAAAAAGTTTAGTTATTTCTTTTTTTGAAAAGAAGTTTAATTACCCCAACAGAGGTTATGAGCTTTGTGGGTTTAGCAGGATATTACCGGAGATTCGTGCAAGACTTTGCTAAGATAGCCGACCCATTGACTAGACTTACCCGGAAGATAGAAAAGTTTGTATGAACAGAGAAATGTGAGGAAAGCTTTCAGGAACTGAAAAGGAGACTGGTGTCAGCACCAGTGCTCGCTCTTCCGATGGAAAGGGTGAGTTTGTGATATACAGTGACATATCGCATAAAGGATTAGGATGTGTGCTTATGCAGCACGGAAAAGTTAGTATATGCCTCTCGACAATTGAAGGAGTATGAGAGCAGATACCCGACGCATGATCTAGAATTAGCAGCCATAGTGTTTGCCCTGAAAATTTGGAGACACTACCTATACGGTAAGAAATGCGAGATTTACACAGACCATAAGAGCCTCAAATATATTTTTACTCAGAAAGAACTGAACATGAGACAGAGGAGGTGGTTAGAGTTGATTAAGGACTACGATTGTGAAATTTTGTATCACCCGGGTAAAGCCAATGTGGTGGCTGACGCCCTTAGTAGGAAGGAAAGACTCAAAATGATAATGACATCTGAGGAATTAATTAAAGAATTTGAGAAAATGGAAATTGACGTGAGAGTGACCGGTAAAGGGACAGAAGGATTATTTGAGGTTAAGCTAGTGCCGGAACTGACGGAAAAGATAGAGTATGTCAGGAAAAGAAGATGAGTGAAGAAAGAGGAACATTGACTGGTGAGGAAGTGAGATGCGAGAAGGAAGAGAAAGGGATTATGAAGTATGCGTCCCAAATTGGATTCAATGTGCAAAGTTAAAGGGAGCTGCTGCACGAAGGGCACAACTCCAGATATTCAATCCACCCAGGAAGTACGAAGATGTACCGTGACCTTAAGGAAATTATTGGTGGCCTAACATGAAGAGGAAATAGCAGAGTGGGTCAGCAAGTGCTTGACGTGCATAGAGTGAGGCGGAACCACCAGCGACTAGTGGACTATTACGGCCCCTGG